>NC_040890.2:14189264-14291764 GCF_900634795.4 Betta splendens | reverse complement strand
CTCATAAGTCGCCGCTCGCTGTTTGAAAGTCAAAGCCATAATAAAGTAGTGGATGTCATCGCTGGCAGGTCAGCGCGTGAAATCCTTCCCCTGGGATGACATATTAAACAGCTGTGCAGGAGTGTGTGTTCATGTGATCAGCATCTCCGGAGGAGCAGGGTTTGATGTTTGGGGTTGGGAGGCATGTCAGACACAAGGATTACATCTGTTTCTTCCTCTGTCTTGTGTCTCCAAACACACTGACGCAGGGCTGATGTCATTCTTTACATCAACAACGCCCTTTAACATCTTACAGAGGACTGATGAGAAGATGCTAATTAAGAAAACCACTTGTTGTCTCTCATTTAATCTCATTAATTTGCTTTCATACAAGAAGCTGAACCCCACTGCACACAGCGAACACACAAAGCCACGGTCTCCGCCTTCGGGAAGGCGTCCTGATGGAAAGTGTTGCGAATGAATTACGAGTGGTCAGGTTCACAGGCCTTAACAGGACACAGATAAATTCTAAATTTCTCAGTGCTGGGTGATCTTTCTGGTCACCGAGGAGAAAAAGGATGTAATGTGCATGTCCCTGACAGCCTCTACATCACTCCTCGCCGCTCTCCCTCCTCCCTCAATCCCTCACCGGCGACGCTGCACGAAGAATGATGCAGCGCGGTCAGTGTGTTTGGATCTATGCATGTAAGCAGAAAGAAGTGTCTGAAGCACAGCGCCTCTTTGTGATGCTGGTTAATTACGCCCTGAAAAGAAAAGGCTGCAAGGTGAAGTTGTTAGACCTGCGGGGTTGTTAGATGGCACCAGGCAGTTTGAGTCACTCCACCAGCTTCTTCCCCACAACCTCATGTGCCAGAGACCATCAGGCCTCGCTCCGTTTAAACTATGTGCAAAGTACAGATGGAGAAGTCAGAGATGATGGTGACGCAGAGCGGAGCGTTTTCAATCACGCAGCAGTTTCGTGGCTGCATTAGAGGCTGTTGAAGCTGCTGCTGGTAATGTGGTGCGTGTGCAATGAATAGAGACGTGGTTGGTAATTACCATAAATACAGGCACAAAGAAAACAATGTGATAATAGTTTTAATTACAATAGTGAAGGCAGACAGTCAGCAGAAAGCTCTCTAATGTATTATTAGGTATCATTGTTAATAGTGTATTAGTCACTAAACACCAACTGTACTAAGGGAAATGAGGTGATAGAGGCTGCACTAGATAACTTAATAACATAGGAGCAGTGTGAGAACACTAGTACCTTTGTTTACCAGAGCATCAGCTGCTAATATTTGAATTAGCCCAAACTATTGAGTGTAGATTTCTTGTGGTTAATGGAGAAAAGTCTTCGGTGGAAAACTTGATCCTAAATCTTCAGCAGCGCAGCAAGAAACCAGCCGGTGAAACTCTAAGCAATTAGATAATAATGAAAACACGCACGCTCGATCTGTGTAATTCACACACAGCTACGATCTCATATAAACCTTGTTATGTTCATAAAAGTCATTCGTTTTACATGCATCATAAAGTGCAAAATCGAACGGTTGCGTTCCCGTTGCTGCAGCGTTCCAGGTTTAACACGGGGGTAATCAAGCTGTGATCGTATCGGTGTCGTCACACACGGACAGTATACGCTGCCGTTTTAAATGTGCTTGTTTGTAGCCCGGCGAAGTAGAGGCGCTGTCCGTGGTCCTGAAAGCCTCACACACGCTCATGAGGGGCAGCACATTTAAAAGGTTTTCTTTGCCTGCATGTTGGTAGACAGACCTCTGGACTTGGTCTGGATGCTTCCTCCCCCCTTATGCACATTTTTATTGCTTGTGATCTGTAGCAAGTTTCTATTACTGTGCTTTCTTGTTAGTCAGAGGTTCCTCACGGTCCATAATAGTAAAAGGCCAGGGGTATTAGACATAGCACTAAAAGCTAAACTGCAGAAGTTCATCTGTTCCTCCAGCGTATGATAATACATTTGCTCTCCCTCATTTGTTCTTCTGTGCGCCTCTTTTGTGTGTCTGTTTGTATAGACTGGCAGAAATGGAGAGCCAGAATTGTTCATTCTTCACGGACAGCCTGTCTCCTGATGAAAGTCTGTGAGTATTCCTCCACCCCCACACTGCAAACCCCCTCATTACAGCCACAACAGGGATTATGTGCGTGTTCTTGTGTGAGCCCCCTTTCCTCCTCGATGCATTGATTGCGTCTGTGTTTATCCATGTGCTTTACATGTGTGTTCAGCCGTTAGGGAAAGTCTAGGTAATCACTTAAATAACAGCCGCACGGTGAGAAGGACCCGCAGCGAGCAGGTGTGCACGCTCGTCACGCGCACGCCCGCAGTGATTAAAGTCTGTGGCCATGGGTGTTTACACAGCCTCCTGCTCAGGAGCGAGTGTGTGTGTGTGTGTGTGTGTGTGTGTGTGTGTGTGTGTGTGTGTGTGTGTGTGTGTGTGTGTGTGTGTGTGTGTGTGTGTGTGTGTGTGTGTGTGTGCGTGCGCGTGTGTGCGTGCGTGCGTGTGTGCGTGTGCGTGTGTGTGTGTGTGCGCGTGCGTGTGCGTGTGTGCGTGCGTGCGTGTGTGTGGGCGTGTGCGTGTTTGTTCGCATGAGTCGGCTGAGTGGAGGTAAAGCGGTGAAGTTAGTGAGGGGAATAGAGATGTTTGATGGGAACGAGGCGGCCAATAAGGGGCATCTGTAGCTGAGAAAGTGCTGTGGGGAGAGAGTAGTTTACGGATGTTTGTACGTGTGTGTCCACTTCCCCGGTGTCTGTGTGGGCTGTCAGCCGTTTCCTATATCTCTGAGATGGGTTTCCTGTTGATCGTGCCCATTAAAAGTCAAGGCTGCATTCCCAGCATCAAAAAAGTCTGCTCGTCTGGTCTATTAGGGCTCCAGGTGTGTGTGTGTGTGTGTGTGTGTGTGTGTGTGTGTGTGTGTGTGTGTGTGTGTGTGATGTGCTCATTATCTCCTCTCACGTGTGTTTTGTGCCGCTGCATTAAAAGCTGGTTTCCGGCTCAGACCAGACCCACCTGCCTTTCATCACCACCACGCGTTTCACTACTGACATCTGTGTTCCTCGAGCCGCTCCTGACGTCTGCGCTGCCGTGTGCATGAGCCATTTAAACTGCAGACGGAGCGTGCGCGCAGGCCTGCGTCCGTGCCTGTGCATAACTTTGCCGGGGCCGTGCCTTTCATGTGCAGCCGTGTTGCGCTCCCTCCTGCTGTCTTGCGTGCCCTTGGATCCCGTTTTGTGGTTTGCGCTCTGCGACGCGTCCTCCTGTCTGTCGGCGCCTCTGCGTTTCCCGCTGCACGGCTCCGTACGTGCCGCCGCGCTGTCTGCGCCTCCGGCTGCTGTTTGCTTGGCGTCACGCGGCTCCCCGTCCTGTACCACGCTGCTTGTGTGAGCCGCCGCTCTGCTCCGCCTGTGTTTGCTCTGCTGTGACTGCTTGGTACCAGGTAATGAACGTAAAAAAACAAAATAAAAACAACTTGTTTGAACCTATAAGCAACTAATGCCTCACCGCCCAAAGCCTTTTTATTGCAACATACAGCATATTGACAAACAGCTACTATTCCATTAAATTGCTCCGCTTTAATAGATGCATTTATGATTTTACAATCATAAATGCTCATTATGTTCTCTGTTCTATTGCCAATAAAATGTTTATGACTCAAAGCACCCAAGTGGTGTTGGCTTTGGACTGTGAACCTGGCACCGCAGTCGCCCCATTGTGTAACCTCGGCCCGCTCCGCTTTGGCCCGCCCGCTGGCCCGCGGCCCCCGGGGCCCCGCTTTGTGCTGCTGGTGGCCGTGTGCTGGTGGCTCAGTGTGCTGTCTCCTGTGTGGGGGACTCAGGGATGAAGATCAGTACCTCCTGCGTCACTCCAGCCCAGCCCTGGACCACGACTCCCCCTGCGGACAGCACCTGCTGCTGGCTCACCTGGAGCACCAGGACAAGGAGGAGCTCCAGCGCACCCTGGCCCGCCTGGAGAACGAAAACCGGTCCGTACCCGAGAACATGACACGGCGCTTTAAACGCGGACCTATCTCACACACTTTGTTGTATCCGTATTGGATTTTAGGCCGTTAGCTGAGATGTTTTTAAAATATTGAGTGATTTCCTATGGTAAAGCTCCCCAGAAGCGTAATAACACAAATATGTGTTTATCTGTAGGTATTCCAGTCTGCTGCCTCCTTCACAGTGTAAACATGTTCACACTCTAAATCCACTTGAGTGGCCGTGAACTAAAAACACTTTCTTTATGCACACCTGACAGTGCAGCAGCCCCGTGAAATCACTTGGCGATAACCTTGTTACTGAATCGTGCTTGAGTTTAAAATGTTGATGGTGTCCGAGCAGAAAGCGTCTATTATCCATCTGCTGCTGTGCTACAAGTGCCGGGCACCTGTGACCATTCAGATGTTAATGAATCTATATATGAATATGAATTCATTGTGTCCTAGAAGCAGTGAGGTGCAGATATTTTCCACAAATGAAGCTGATTCATTTTTACTACTCACTTACAGTAATTAATTACCTGAGGGCAAACTACTGTAGATGTGAGTTTATGAGTCATGCGAATATATTTCATTTGTCCTCAGTGCGCTTGTGACCTTTGCAGACACACAGTGACATACAATTACACACACACACGTGCCCTTTGGGCGTCTAAAACCTTGACCCACTTCCATCGTGACTCTGTTGTGCTGTTTTTACATTCATGGCCATGCTGTTGCTTGGTTTGTGTCTTCTCCTGACAAATATTTCAGTACCTTTACTTTTAGATGTGTGTTTCATGTCCCGAAGACTCCAGGTGCTTTTTAATTCAACAGATGTTTGTGTGCACCACCTGCGATTGATATGCTGAACCCACAGCAGAATAAACAGCACCCTATAACCCTTACTGGGGCCTGTGAGCTCCTCATTCTGTCTAACATACAGTAAACAAAAAGGCAGACGAGTATATGTGCTAGGTGGATTTGTGCTGGGATCCGCTGGGAGCTTCTCTCTGTAGGAGCGCTGTGCTGTAACTCCTGTTTCCCACCATCTGCCCGTCCTCAGGGTGCTGCAGGGCGAGTACCGGCGGCTCAAGTGGAAGCATGAAGAGGCGGTGTCGGTTCCGATGCTGACCGAGGCCGGGGAGTGCGGCCGGGGTTCACCCACCGCGGGGGGGCAGCAGGACGAGGAGCTCCTGGCCGAGGCCAGGGTCCTCCGGCAGCACAAGACCCGCCTGGAAACGCGGATGCAGATCCTGGAGGACCACAACAAACAGCTGGAGTCGCAGCTGCGCAGGCTCAGGGAGCTACTGCTACAGGTGAACCTCAGGGAGCCGAGAGAGTGCAGCCACAGCTGGAGTCACTGGTTACACTTCAGTTCCAGATTCCCTAAACAAAGTACACAATCATTCTCCGAATTATGATAATGATGGATCATCTTCTAATAATGTATAAAAGGGTTCCTGAAAAGAACCATGTGACTACCCCAGACAATGGGATATTTGGACACAGCTGCACAAAAGAAAATAAAAAAACTGAACAATCCAGTAATATTTAAGTTTGACTGTGCTTCACATGCCTTCACAAAGTAGGCTAAGGTCCAGAAAGACATGTAATACTAAGCAAAATGGCAGCTGCCCTTAAAGTGAAAGCTGTGAACTGTGAATTAATTATATGGTAAGAGAGAAATACCGGGGGGGGGGGGGGGGGGGGCGCAGCGTGGAAGGAGTTAAGACAGCCCCCAGGCCCTGTGGAGTACAGTATGAAAGGATTCACTCCAGTCCAAAAGCACAGTGTGAGAACCAGATGAATGGGAGGGTGGAAGCGCACACGCAGCGACTGGGGCGGCGGAACAAGACGGTGCAAAATGTGAGGACGTGGAGGTGACGGGGGATGAGGTCAGAGCGTGTGACAGGAAGGACGCTGAACGCTACAAACAGCATTGATATGTAACACACACCTCTGTGTGTTTCATGCTATATTGCCCTCTGTTGTTCAACCCACTGTAACCCGGGGCTTCTGTTCAACGTCTATTGGGAAATACGTCCTATTCTCATTGATCGTCCTCCTCAGATGCGAGTGGAGGACCGCTGGCTGAGTGCCATTATCCATCCCATTCATTACTGCGTGAAGGGCCTAAATGACTCTGGACTCTAAAACACGACGGATGCGAGCAAATATTTGAATAAATGGCCGTCGTTTTTTTCCCTGAATGCAGCCCAAAGATGATTCGGAGGCCAACGGATCGGAACCGTCCACCCTGTCTTCGCCGGTGTCTGGAGGGTGTCACCACGGGGAACCAGCCAGCAGAGAGACCACGGACACGGAGGCAGCGGGTCAGTGATGTGCAGCCACGCTCATATACATACATAGTGCTTCCTCCTCATTCATCCTCCGTGTGTGTGTGTGCATGTATGTGTGTGTGTGTGTGTGTGTGTGCACGTGTGCTAGGAGACGATATGGAGCACGAGCACGACACGGTGCTGCAGCTGCAGGAGGTCATCGAGCAGCTGAGAAACGTCTTCCCTTCAGAACCAGGTGAGGCTGGTTCCCCCCGTCGCCCACACGACAGCGCGGCGAATGCTGTGTGCGCTGCTGCGGGTCGATAGTCGGGCAGCGGCACGAGGGAGGAAAAAAAGATGAAGAGAGAAAGAGTCTGTCAGTGTCACACACGGTTCAGACTGTCCAGTAACTTTAATAACACAATTTTCTGGGGCGGTGCAAATCCTGGAAGTTGACTGAAGAAGGGATTATAACAATTATAGGCTTCTCTGATAAGGACGTTTGATGAGTGTGTGTGTGTGTGTGTGTGTGTGTGTGTGTGTGTGTGTGTGTGTGTGTGTGTGTGTGTGTGTGTGTGTGTGTGTGTGTGTGCGCGCGCTAGCCCTTCTAAATGATTTATTTTCTGTCTTTGCCCGTGTCATAATTTCAGGCACCACCTCACACATCTAACAGCGTGGACGGCGGAGCGCAGCGCGGCTGAGATCAGGCGGCGTGTGGCCCCCGGGCCCCGTGACCGCTGCAGTAGCGACGACGCCCAGAGCGAACCCTCCACCGGAGCCTCACGCACTAAAAGCATTCCCTCCACGCAAACCGGCGGAGGCCTCACGCCGACGTCGGTTCAACCGGGCCAAAGGAAGCTAACGCTAGCAGCAGGTCAGGGAGGGAGAGAGAGAGAGAGACGGAGAGCGAGAGAGAGAGAGAGAGAGAAAGCGAGAGAGAGAGAGAGAGAGAGAGAAAGAGAGAGACAGAGACAGAGAGAGAGAGAGAGAAAGAGAGAGAGAGAGAGACTACGAGTGAAGGAACGAACGCGCTCAGCCAAGACACTGTGCTCACCAGTATCTGTGTAGTTGTCCGGAGGTGTGAAGCTTTACCGTTCAGTCCACTGCACAAATTGGACCTTCCATGAACCGGACCTGAAGAAAAGAGGATCACGATGGAGTCGCGTGTTGTCAGAACGCCTGCGTCGTCGGTGTGTTTCATTCCCCTTCCTGTTCAGTGATGGGGGGGAGGAGGGGGGGGGGGGGGGGGGGCGGTGCTGCAGTCTGCTGGCGTGAACCGGATCGGTGCCGAGTCCAGCGCGCACTGCCAGGGAGTCGACAGCACCCACAACGGGCTTATTTGCTTTGTGAGAATGACACATCATGAGTTAAATCTGTGATTCAAGGCTGACGAAGTGCCCGCGAGCGCAGCGCCTCTGCACACGCACACACTGTTCCGCTAATCCTCCCAAACTGCTTGTTGCTGTCATCGCCTGCCTCCTCTAAGCGAGCCCTGTTACTGTATGCTCACACACACACACACACACACACACACACACACACACACACACACACACACACACTGATGCTGCTACATCCATATCCCCTATTTATAATGCACCCTCCCTTCATTGTGCACAAATACACAAATGGCTCCCTGCTTGATCAATAACACGGGCCGCGCCGCCTCACTACAGACGCTTTCATAAAAACGGAGATCCATTTCATCTCCGCGGCTCATGGCATTCAGACGAGCTCCCGCTTCGGAGTCACTTCGCGCCGCGGAGGAAAATTGAGTTTTGCTGAAGGAGCGTCTGCCGATAAATATCGGCGCGCCGGCGTCCGGGCTGCGGCTCCTCAGCGTTCCCCCGCTGCGTGCAGAGGGGGGGAGCGGCGCCGGGCACCAGCGCTGCCGGGCCGAGGCTCGGTCTCTCCCGTCACGGCCCATTCCAGACCCCCCCCCCACACACACACACACACACGTCATCCCCAATAATCACTCGTCTCCGCGTGGATCTGCAAGGAGCACTGGCTGTTGACTAAATAGGCCTCATTTTCCATTGCCAGAGCTCAGTGAGATGCTTCAGGGTTACAGGGACAGATGAGCGGCTGAGCCTCATCCGGGTCACACAGCTCATTCTGATACACAGCACAGTCAACGAATGCCTTAAAACCAAACTGAATCGGTACAAACCGGAGCGTGTGTGCGTTAGTGTGTTTACCGGTGTCTGGTGGGAGAAACGATGCTGCTTGAAGCGGCCATATGTTGAGGGGGCCAGACGAGAAGATAAAAAAATAAAAAAAAACTTTGATGTGCCTGCCACAGCGAGGACACGAGCAGCAACGCGGCTGTTTGGAGCGAAAAGCGTCTGCAGATCTGCGTTGTCTCAGCAATCACGCCGCCGCATCCTCACCGAGAATCACGCCGTGAACCTTAAAGCAACGGTCGGACCTCGTTCGCAGCGTTCGGCGCTGCTGCATCCGACACTCATCCCCCCCCTCAGCCCCTGCCGCTGCTTCGTCATGATGCTGTTGCTAGGGAACGGTCTCCGGGGACGCGGCCCCGCGGGTTTGCGAGAGGCAAAAGGTGATCCGCTCCTCATCAAACAGACTCTAAAAGCCTTAAGGAAAGCAAGACAGCGCCTTGTTTCCCCAACAACCCCCCCCCCCCCCTTTCTTTACATCCACCTCCACTGAAGCGTTCCACTGTTGAACACCTGTTGAATCCATCTCTTCTTCAGCATCACTTAAGAGTCTGTATTGTTAACGCTCTCACAAGTCGGAGCAGAGCAGCAGCTCAGATTGTGGGAGGAAAATATGAAAAACAGAAAAAAGACCACGATGAGATACTGTATGTTTATTTATTGGTACTCTCACATCCCATCACGCATTGATCAGCGCCCTCACAGTCCCGTCTCTCTACGATGCATCAGCGATGCCGTGTGACAGAAGAACGGGAGGCTTCTCCCCGTAGCGATGCTCATTGTCGGAGGAGGCGAACTGAAACAAATGCACTCGGCGGCGGCGCGACGGACTCGCTGCATGGAGTTCATCCCAGCATCGGAGGACCGGCTCCCCGGCGCCACACACACCCTGCTCCCCGTGGCTGAAGGAGGCGGGAGTGACCCCACGGGCGCTTCGTTGCTGCATGTAGCCGCTGAGCTCAGTGCCCCGGCATCGTCGCGCTCCCGCGTTTGCGACGAACCCTCCTCCTCCTCCGCGTTTTCGATGTAATGCATCTGAGCTTGTAATGTGTGCCACATGACATCATAGGGCGATGAATCACCTAACCTCAAGGCGTTGACACTAAGACATATATACACACTCATACCTTACTGTTTTTTTTTTATCACCATTAATACCTCATTAATCTCGGTTTGGAGTTCATGTTACCGTCCGGCACTCAAACACGTCTTGCTGACTTTTCTCTGGAGTTTTTAATCTGTAAAAAAACGAAGTTTTCTGATGAAAGGCTTTTTACTGTAACAACAAGTGGGCTACTGGCTGCTTTCTACTCTTTGTGTACAGAAATAAAACAACTTTGTATTTGGCAAACTCTCTGTCTGCCTGTGCTTTGTATCAGTCCCTCTGAGGTTTGCATAATGAAACTCGCCACGTGCCGAATATATTAGTTATATTTTTGGATTTATAGGTGGCAGAATCAATATTTCCTTCGGGGACCGGAGGCTTGGCGTTTTATCACCTGTCTTGGTTCACCTTCTGCATCCATATTGCTTTTCTTCGGGTTTCCAGGTCCCTTCAGCCCCTCGCTGTGCTCTGCTCTACTCTGATTGCGCTCCACTGTCTCCTGTCTTATCGCTGGCGACGCTGATCCCCCGGCCTGCTTCGCTGGGGCCCGCTGCTGCATTTGATTGGCATTTGACCTTCTCCCGGCTCTTATCGCATGCTGATCTCTTGCACACTACATTATCGTGGCCGGTGCTGGTGGGCACCGGATTGCTATCTTTATCTGCGGTGTGATTATCTGGTAGACCCTGCCCGTCCCCGCGAACCGCAGCACACTCTATATTCTCATTATCTGACCCCTCTTCACTCTCTCTCCCACCGTCCAGGACTTTATTACTGTGCTCTCCCACCTCTCCTTTTGCATCATCGTCTCTCTCTGTCTCAGCGGCAGCAGCAGCAGCGCTCTCTGTGCCTTTCTCCCGTTCTATCTGACTCTCATCTGAGTTCTTGTCGGCTTCACTTTCATGTGCGGTGGCTTTCTGGGAAGCCTTCCCATTCTTCTTTCTCGCACCCCCCTTGGCCTTGCTTCCGCCGGGGCCCCACTTCTCCTGCGTCGTGTCCCAGTAAGTCTTGTTCTGCAGGGCGTGCGCAGTGCGGAGGCGGGCGCAGAGCTTTTTCAACTCCTGCCGGACGAAGGGTTTGAACTTCGGGTCCAACTTCTCCACCGCTTCCAAGTCCCTCCGAGCTTCGTCCTCGTTGCACAAAGCGGCGTGCGCTCGCGCTCGCTGGTACACGGCCTTAAAGTTGCCTATGGAATATGAGAAGAGAGAGCGCAGGCATATAAATTACAGAAATACTGGCATGTAAAGACCACAGGAGCCCACAGGATGTCAGAAGGAGTGAGACTGGAAAGCAGAAACACTGAGAGCGCAAAAATAAAAAAAAACTAAACAAGAAAAACAGATGAAATAAGCGCACTGCACACCAGTCGAGACGAAGTTGAAGGCTAAAAGTTTGAGAGAAGCAAATGAAAGAATAAGAAGGCACAGCAACATATCACATCAGCCTAAGCTATAAATTATTCAGTCATTGCAGAAACAAAAAGAAAACAATGAATTCGTTTTTGACTGTGATGTCCATGGGTGGGAGCCGGGGGAACAAAGTGAGAGTCAGAAACGTGGTTGTGAATGTTTGCTTTCTTTCTTTGTTTCTCTGGGTAAACAGAGATGGAGATCGGTTACAGCATAAAGCCTTGTCGATGTTGAGGGGCCACGCGTTCGTAACACACAGCAACACATCTGGATCACTTCAGCCTCACAACTGAATCCCCGAGCATGTGTATACTTTATATATGCTTGAGCGGCTATAGAATGAGCCTCTTTGTTCCCCCCTGGGGCTGACGTATTACCCTCATGCGTCCTCAGCAGCTTGGAGTTGAGCTCCACCACTTCCTGGTACTGTTTCAGCTCCAGCATGCACTGGCTGAGGTTGAGAGTGAGCGGGAGGCGCACCTTCTCCAGCGACTCCCAGTCTTCGCCTCGTCGATCCACCTGGCGACACGGAGGGGACAGTTCGTGTGTCAGACGAGAGGATGAGCGTTGAGCAGGTGGTGACAGGCAGCGAGGGGGGGGGGCAGACATTTAAATACTGTAGCTGACAGAGGGATGAAGAGAAAGACCGGAAGTGAGAGAGAGAAGGGAGATAAACGGTGGAGGATGGTGAGAATGGGGGGAGGAGAAGTAGAAAGAGTTGCTTGACAAGAAGCGAGAGGGAGTTAAGACAGCGGTGGAAGTGAAGGAGTTTAAGGCGAGCGCTGTCGCACTGACATCTCTGTGGATAGCTGCTATTTTTAGGGCCCTTCCTCGGCTCCTCCATCCGCCAGCACACCTACAATACCACAGCTGCTGCTCAGTAAAAAACAATGACAGATGATGACAGCCTACGAGCCGCCGTCCTTTTGTCAAACTACTTGCAGGCACGTTTCACCATTCATCACAGTGAATGGATTAAAACGGCGGCTGTTCCTGTGGCTGGGATGAATCCTGACGGACATCTGGTCGGGCACCATCGCAACAAAAGGCTTTGTTTTACCTCACTTTGTTCCAGATACACATTGTAATTTGCGCGGCTTTACCGTGTAATCATTTCCACCAACCGTATTCTGAAGGGTGTCCACATATTCCACGGCCTCCTTCAACTTTACAGACGCCTCCTGGAAGCGTTTCTCTCTGATGAGGAAGCTCCCTTCGCTCTGCAGCAGCAGGATCAGCCGCAGCATCTGCTGCCAGTCCTTCCCTTGGCTTTTGTCCGGAGCGCCGGCCTCGGCCTCAGACGAGCTCGCTTCCTCTTTGTCGCCTTTGTCGTCCTCCATCCCTCCAACTTCACCTTTAGGTTGAGATTCTTCCTCTTTACAGTCGCTGCTCGCGCGTTCATCGGCTTCCTCCTCCTCCTCCTCCTCCTCCTCCTCCCTTCCAGTTTCCTTCTTGTCCAGCATGTTCCAGTACTTCTCCCTCTCCTCCCAGTATTTCTCCTTCATGCGCTCCGACAGCGCCTTCAGCTCTCGATGCACCAGGGAGGCCAGAGTGACGTCCAGCTGGGCCACCATGTGGAAGTCTCTCCGGGCCTCCTTTTCATTCCACACAGCAGCATGAGCCTTGGCTCTCTTGTAGTAGCCCTTCACACAGTCTGGAGAAAAAGTAATAATAAAAAACAAAGAGGAACAGAAAAGTTATTACTGTGTAACCTAGAGATATTAGATAATAAACCTGCTGCGTCTGCTGAAGCCGAGGTTGTGATTTGTCTGCATTTAGGGCAGCCACTGGGTGTGTATTCAATATGTGCATTCCTTATCGGCACCAGGCAAAACAAAATATAGAGCCGAAAAACTCACAAATGCTGCCTTCTTATTTGTCATCATGGAACATTTTTGGTAATTCTCTGTGGTGGAGCTCAATACAAGACACTGCCCTGCGCTCTAGGAACATCTGGACACATGTGGACAGGAGGAACTGGGATTCGAACCAGCAGCTTTATTCTGTACAAAGTGGCAAATAAGCATCAGGTTACATTAACTTAGCTCAAATACTAGAAACAGCAGGACCACACAAGCCTGTTGCCATATTATATAAACCCAACATAAATGCTGGCCAGATGTTTCCTCCTGTGTAGTCCAAGCTCGGCTAACTGACTGACAGCAGTGATCACTTATGGTTTTTTTCTATTTCTCTGTATTTAATTCCCCTCCACACTAAATCTTCATTCAGCCAACTCATTCCTTGCCTTGCCTCTGGCAGAAACAGAGACAGTGAGCAACCACGAGGTGATTTTCTCAGGAACAACTAAACGGAAGGGAAGAAAGGGCAGCAGAGCAGCTGACGTATACACAGGAGGAACAAATGGAAGCAGAGGCCAATAATGATATAATAAGAGGCTCAATGAGAGACAAAGAGAAGGCAGCGTAGTGGTGTGATCATTTTTAGTAGCCTCGTAAAGGGGAGATGCACGAGTACTGAAACTGGGCCAGTGCTCGGAAAAATCCAGCCCACCGTTTCCACAGCTCTGTCATGCTCGCTGTCAAGTTTTGCCCCCCCCACTCTCACACACACAAGTCAAATATAACCCTGAGAGCCCAAAATGAGGGCTCCTCACCCAGAGCATCATGCCTCTTCCAGCATGTGAGCTCCTCTGGGACAACATGAGTAGCCAGACATTGAGCCGCTAAAAACAAACCCAGCCGAGGCATCAGACTCTGACCTGCCAGCTTTTAAGATAATGGTTGGCCAGAGTTCATATCTAGGTGTGGAAATCACTCAGCGGAGGCCATCTTTAGTCATTACTGAGCGATAAATGAAACCGTAACATCTGCAAAGGTAACATCTGGAAATTGTTGTTTTAGTTAAGTTCAAGGAGAGGAAGTTGAGGGAAGCAACTAGCCCACTTCTGGATGAGCTCATGAGTTAACGTATTGCAGTATGTCTTGTTTGTTTAACCTGTATTAGAAATTAGTATCAGTATGTGTATTAGTATATTAGGAAAAGCAAAACAAGGAGAAAAGATGACAAGTTTGGTTTTGCCAGAGGCTGAGATCTAGGAAAGGAAGAAAAAAGCTGGAATATCCCTGTAGCTACACGCTGCTTGTTTATTTAATATGCTCAGGACGTCTACTCTACTTCCAAGGTTAGCGTTTCTCAGTTTTGAGTTGAAGCTGTTAGAAAGAGTGGCTGATCAGATTTTCTTGCAGGTTAGTAGTGGTGCTAATCAACTGTGGTTCTGGATGAAGACAAAGACATCAACGAGACTTTGTATAGATCACATCCTGCATTTGTAAACTGACTGGATGCAAAGGATTCAGCCTAGTTGCTCCACTGAAGCTGCAGGAGTGATGCAAATCAGTGAGTGTGAAGCTATGGCAGCGAGCAGCGCAGGGAGGAGTGTGCTCGGTGCACTCGACTCTCCTTGGAAAAAGGCGAATTAAATGTGTTTCGGTGCCAAAAATAACGGTTAATTGAGATTCAGACTCGATCTTTACAATCGCACCGCGGCACGGCGTTACCTTTGTGCTTCTCCAGCAGTTCAGTCGTGTGCTCTATAACTTCATAATACTCCTCCAGCTCCAGCATACACTGGCAGTAGTTCAACTCCAGGGGGACGATCATTCGACCCAAGTTAATGTAGTCTATATCACCCGGCATCTCCTACACAGAAACAAGAGCATGATCAGCGCCGCTATCGTATGTAGCGGCTCCCACACACGTCGAGTAGAGTCAAGCATTTTACAAAGGTTCAAGCTCTGTGCAAGTCTTTAACGTCAAACTCATGAATATGTTTAACGTTTCCAAATGTGGCCCTCGTGCATGTTCAGAACCTGTCATGACCCCGTTCTCCCTCCAGATTTCCTCCGTCCTCACATATTTCTCTCCTAAACATCCCCCCACCGCTCTCCTCGTTCCTCGCTCCCACCTCGCAGCCTGTTATTGGGGAAACAACGAAGAAGAGCAAGAAGGAAAAACAGGAAACTCCCAGTGGAGCAGAGCAGGAAATGCTCGTCCCGAAAACCTAGAATCCTGAGAAAACCTCCAAATTAACGAGCCTGTGTGTCAGTGGTCTCGCTGCTATCACTCACTCACTCTGGACTGGACCGTTTTCAGCAGCAGGACGGCCTCTTTGTACTTGCTGGCGGCTTCCCTGAATTGCCTCTGCTTGACCAGCGAGTTGCCCTGCATGTGGAGAACTGGCACCGTCTGCAGCTTCTCATCCTTCTCCATCATCCACGACTCTCTGTAGTAAGACATGGGGTCTCCCACCTGGAAGCAGCAGGCGAGCGATGAGAGGCCAGCAGAACGGAAATGTCAATAGGAGAATAAACCCATCAGCTGACGGAGGTGAGGGTAAAAAAACATTTGTTCCTGCTCTATATTTAAACGCATCATCTAAAAATTAGAAGAGACTTTTTGTTTTAATGTTTAGTGCGACGTTGCCTCTGGTGCCCACAGTACCTGCAGCAGCTCCATGATAAAAATCAGCGGCTGTGGAGTTCTCATTAGCTCGTCCAGCTCTGGGAAGCCGGTGGAGTGATAGTGGAACAGGTTTCCCATGCCACACATGTGTCTCTGGCTCTCCAGGGGGTCCTTCCCCTGAGCGATCAGTCTCATTCCCTTGGACACGATCGGGTACAGCCCTGTGTGCTGCAGCATTAACACATGAAACGCAAACCAAAATCAAACATGCGAACAAAAGGTAAAACACAGACGCACTTAATCATGCTAACCCCCCAGTGCCGCCAGCCGCTGCCAATCACGAGGCGCTGCCACGATTATACTTGCTAATAGTGTTTTTTTTCCAGAAGGAACAACACAGATATTTGCACAAAAGATTGCTGCATTGAAAATTTGTGTTTATAACACGAAGCACGTGGGACGATCCGAAAGGCTGCTCGTAATGAGCTTAAATTCCTCGTACAGGAGAATTGATTAGTGCTTCTATGGGGTCAAAAGTGTGTGTGTGTGTGTGTGCGCGTGCGTGCGTGCGTGCGTGCGTGCGTGGCTTACAACTGCATCACACCAGAACTCGGCCACCTCGCCGACCCTCATGGACGTCAGCAGGGTCTCCCACACTTCCATCTTGAACATCTTTCCCACAAATATCTCCGCTGGCCTTCCAGCCAGCCGGCTGTCGTCCACCACCGTGCGCTCAAAGTTGTCCAGTAACGTCTGGAAGTGGAACACCAGCTTGGATGACGGAGGAAAAAAAAACACATAAGTTGCTGTTTTATCCTTAATGCATTCTTTTAATTAATAGATAACTACTATACTAATGTAATTAACTTGGACAACGGATCAAGTGGGAATGGGTTTTATTCCCACTTGTCTTATTATTCTTATGTTTTTCTTTAATCTCTTCTTCTCCTGATATATTTTAGACACTTCTATTTATGTAGACATGCTGGTTTTCACTGCGGTTCCATCTGTTTGTAAGCATGAGACTGATTCACACCAAGACTTATTATTGCATTAGTCCAATTGTGTGTCGGCTCCACGGAACCTTGTATTTATAGCTCGACAGGCTGTTCGAACGGTCAGACGACTGTGAGCGGCTGGGAATCACCTCGGCAGGGGTTGAACATACATAGATAAACGGTAGGTAAATGAAAGCGCGTGCTGGCGCTGTCATGGAAAATGTTTGTCACCGAGTCCGGGCACCGTGCCACATGGCTGGGATGCGAGTGCAGGGGAAACGTCGGTGACCGGCGGCTCAACGGAGGAACACAGTCACAGACACCGTGCCAGAAAACATGTTGCAATTTGGTGGACCAAATGTTTGCTGTGTGTGGAGGAGCCAGATACAGAATAAACTCTCTCGTGTCATGAATAATTCAGCAGAGTATAATTGAAATGTAACACACACCTAAAAAGAGGCATGTTTATGTGGAACATTAATTACATCACAGAATTAATTATACAACAAACAGTCGTGTTTGCATTCGGGTTAATTGCGAATACCTTGGTTCCAGGTGGAAAGTGTGGCATCGGCCCGGTGCCTCCACTCAGAATCTTCTTCCTGACTCCTGGATAGTTCAGAAGGTATGTCTCTTCCATTGTCAGTCTGCCTTTGAGCAGCACCAGGCTAAAACAACTTCTCTTGTCTTTATTTCCCCCCTCTCCAGGTCGGTGTTCTTCTGTCTATCTAATTAGCCGACAGAGAGAGTCTTGGCTGGCTAGCTGCTTTCTGACAGATGGCAGGATTAGGCAGGGCTTGGAGGTGGCCACTTTAATCTGAGGAGCTAATCCCATGCCTACCCCTGCGATTGGTGGGGCAATCTCTGCAGGAAGGCGCGGGATGGGCGGGGATGACCGCCGGGCCCAAAGTCACGCGTACGAGACGGGCCCAGGTCGCTCCAGAAAAGCAAAGCTCATTCTGGAAGGAGAGTAATCTAATGATGAAGAGGTAGTTCACCGAAGCAGCTGTGGGGTCTGGACATCAGACAGGAGATCCTCAATCCAGTCACACCAACCACTTATAGACTCATGGAACAAGGCATCTTATTATATGCTACATCTCTACTTGATTTCCCACCTCTTTCACCTTATAGATTATCAGGTGACTGATTGTTGACAGTTTCAGCTCTACTCTCTACAGAAAGCAGTACAATACATACACCATCGAGATCAGCAACCTATACACAAACACACCTGATGACGTGTTAATCCATTAGTTTATGCAAGAAAAGTAACTGTTTCATTGATACTTGTATCACTGTGGTTTATTGTTCATAGTTAAAGAAATGTGACAGCAAAGACGACCAAACACTTGAATTATACAGTAATAAACTCTGCCAACCAGAGACTTGGAAGAGACATCAGCATGTTGGATCCTCTGATATGAAACGACCAACTGAAAAAAAATGACTTAGTAATTCGGCTAATGAAGACTTCGTCCTCCCCGGATGAAAGCTTCTCTCTTCCTCTTCCTCCAGAGCAGTGAGGCTGGTTCAGGATGACGTGAGGCTGCCCCCTGGTGGTCACTTCTCGATGAGTGAGTCCAGCTGCTCCTGCAGTGAGGCCAGCTGTTGGAGCAGAAAACGGAAGATGTGACTGATGCCCGACAGCCCTGAGGTACAATTGGAGGGTAAGTGGATGATGATTAACATGTCTCTTTGCATTACTCTGCTGCCTTCATTCGTAAATACAAATAACCGCCCTAGACAGTGGAGTGGCCACCGTGCTGCAGCGTTTATGGACAGACGAAAATAGATTTCACATGATTGAATCTGCATTTTTTCATGAGGTACGAAAACTGCTGCGTTCAAAAAGGACAGCGAGCGCAGTGCTAACACAGTGTTTGACATTCAGACAAGATAAATTCATGCAAAGCGCCGGAGAAAAAGCTCACAGTGAGCACTGATCCTTGGGTTTTACGAAAAAGGCTTCTTACCTGCTCCATCTCCCGCTCCTCCTGCTGTATGATTTCATTCAACAGGGCTTGGAAACGGTTCTAAGAGAGAAGAGTAACAAACAGGATTTGTTCGAGTCGACATGCTGAGCCTCATTAAATTGGGATGGTTTTAAACGTGTCTGCCTGGGCTGCTCGTGTCACTACCTCCTCTCTGACAGAAAGGCCACTTGGAATGCCAGTCAGAGACAACTGACCTTTTCCCTGCGACTGTGATAATAGCAGGATAGAAGATGGGGCTTTGACATCCCAAAAAACACTGAGCAATGAAAGGTCTAAACGGCAACAAAAAAAAGGTTGTATCCGCTCACTTCTTAGTGTAAACTCTCACCTTAAGACCACTTAGCTTTATTCCAATTTTGTTGAATTAAAAAATTACAAGATTACCAATGTATGCAATCAGCTGGTTGGTTTATGTTTTCAGACTCAATCAAATGATGTGAAGCCTGTTCGATTACGTACTTTGAGAGCCTGGTTTTCCACTTTCATGATGAGCTCCTCCTGCTGTTTCTTCCGAGCACGGGTGTCCTGCAGCTTGCTCTTGACGCTGTTGATCTGAACCTGATACTCCATAACTGCAGCACACAGCGAGAGATTAAACTATTACGACTGATGAGGCAACATTCAAAGTGTTTTCACTCAGGACCAGACACGAAAATGTGAAGAGATGGATGTGACACTGCAGTCAAAGGGGAGTGCACAAGATGTGCACCTAAGCCTGTTGAACCCCACGGATGCCTCTATTTTAGCTGGACAAATTGCATTTAATGGGAAAAACAAATCAATTTAAAAAGGATTTGTGCTAGCAGGAGGAAGCTTGAAGAGGCACAAGTGAATCAGTCTGCTCTGGGAGACACAGAGGATTCTCATTAAATGCGACTGGAGCGATCGTGCGTCACGACCAACTGCGACTCCCTTGTCAACGATATAGCCAAAATAATTGTTACCTTTCATTGCTTCATCCTGTGACACTGAACAATTAATATGCAAAAATCAAACGGGGTGACGTCCCTGCTAACAAATGTATTGCAAGTCCTGCCAGAAGAATCAACAGTCAGACCAGGCAGCGAAACTGACCACTGGAAGTCCTCAGACACTTTCTACAGTCAGAGTGGTTGTTGTGCAGTAAAGCTGAGCACTATCCGTGTGCGTGTTTCTGTGAGGGATGGCACAGCGTGTTTATTTAAATGAAAATAAGGCTACTCAAAGGAGCTGTCTGACCTAGAAAATTCAACTCTGGTTAGCCACCCAGACACCTGGCAAAGGTTTGACGTCTGCTTTGACAAGTGTCTGAGCTGAGTTTGATTTAATTTCATGTCAAACCGTCTCAAGGCTCCAAGCCTGCGCTAAAATGAGAACGGTTTTCAGACAGGACTGCTGCAAATGAGAAATCAAAGACTGCTGGTATGTCGAGTAAATCAACACACGCACGCACACACACGCACGCACGCACGCACGCACGCACGCACGCACGCACGCACGCACGCACGCACGCACGCACACACACACGCACACACGCACACACGCACACACACAGAAATATTTGTCATAAGTTCACAACTACTTTGAAATACTTTTTTCATATTCAGAGAACAAAACCAGTAAAGGTGCACACACATACTGATGGTGTAATTCTCACCTATCTGGTTGTTTCTGTCGCTTTCATTCTGTGCAGAATCAGACTCGTTGAGTTTGTCTTGCAGCTGTCGGACTAGATCATCTTCTGTGTCCATGATATTCAGGTCCTCGTCCTCGTGCCGGTCCCCTTCGTCCTCCTCGTCCTCACTGGAGCTGCTGATGTCGTTGAAGATCTCTCTCAGTTCGTCACGCTGGGCTGGACACGCAGGAGGCACATTAGTGTTATTACCATGCACACAGAGGCAACCGAAGAAGAAGGGAGGCTCTAGTAGTGTCTGGTGCTGCTCGTTGGTTTAATCTAGGTCATGCACAACAGTCTTGTGAAAATGAAACATGTCAGAGATGCGGTGTTGTATGACATTAACAGGGTATTATTAACATAAATTTCTAATATCCAGCATGCATATGTCTTATTATGCTCTATTATGAAGGAAGGAGACTAACCCTTATTTTTTACACTGATTACATATGTTATAATTTCTAGGAATTATACATGTCTAACTGTATTTTCTTACAAGAACCGTGACCCATCTTGTGCCCCGAGGTGCCTGGTGACGAGTCAAGGTGGGACAGAGAGCCATGCTGGTCTGCCTCCTTGGATTCATCTTCTGCTATCACTTCCCACCCTGAACGTCATGGGTTAAGTTGAACACACCGTCTGAGGAGTCCTGCCAGGTGTCCTACATTAAAGACTCCCTTCAAACCTCTCACCTTCTACAAAGTCTTCTTTGAAGTAGACTTGAAGGATAAAACCTAGATGATACTCCATAGGAACTGCCTTAACTTTAACATTCATTAGTATGTCATGTGTACATCTACTGCTGGATGGGGCTCTGAATCTATAATTAGAATGCAGCTTCACTGTGACCAACTAAGCAATGATAATGAACTGTCCATCTCAATTAACGCACAGCAAGCAGCCACTCAAAGCGGCCGTGCTGTGCTCTTATTCTGTCAGGCAAGTTTAGAGTTTCATTAGAGCACTAATAGCCTGCTTGCAAAGTGCATCTCTTTCTCACAAAAGCAGTACATGAAGTCAAGTGAGGACAGCCAGGCAGGAGCCAGGATTCCCACTTGGGCCTTAAGAACAGCCTGTTTTTTTTTTTTTTAAGTTAGAGGAGTGTGAGGGTATGTTTCCCATAAAATGATGGTTTTAAGTCAGTACAGGTTGCATACATCTTTATGGTTTTTGGTTATGTACATCATGTGTGTTTCGCATGCATCTGAAAAGGATACGAACACTGACAGCATCAGCGTCTGTACTCAGCAATCTCTTCACCTCCTTTTCCACATCAGGGGACTCGATGTACTGCAAGAGAGAGAGAGAAAGAGGGAGAGATTGGGTTACATGTATTGTAGCAGAATCTCTTACACTCTCTCTTTTACACACACATTTAGGCAGCAGCTGGCCACATGCCAGGAAGCACATTAGCGATTAAAAACAGAAGGGGCCAAATCAATATGGCTCAGCTCAGCACCTTGAGGAAGATTTATTCAGAAGACAAAAGCAGAAGTGTAGTGCTCAAGCACACTAGCTTTCACTTTGATCAAAGCAATAGTGAAATTGCTTTCTTGCATGCCTTTGGGGCAAACTAAGATGGAAAGGCTTTATTTATATGTAAATCTTGGTTTTCACTTTCACCACAGCTCCTGTTTCATGAAATGTAAATGTCTTGTTGGAAAGGAGCCTAGCAAAGAGATGGATCATCAGACGGGATACTAGAGAGATGGATAGGAAAGAGGAGGGCTGCACCAGAGGGGAAATGGAAATGTCAAACCTTCTTTTTCGCAGTCTTCCGAAATCTTCTTTTGCGAGTGTTCTTCAGAGGGCAGGTGACTGAAGACCAAAATAACAGGATTAGTGAAGTGAGATGGCTCAATCAGCTTTAGAGAGCAAACTATACTTTCTGCATTACTGATGTTTTCAGCAAGTAAATCTTGAAAAAGCTTTGTCTGTCTCCTTACTGCCATGGTTCCAAACAAACTTCTTGTCCTTGTCTTTGTCTTTCTTCTTGCTCTTAGGGTCAGTGCCAGTTGGCTCTTCTAAAGGAGGGTAGAGGTCTCCATCTAGTGTACATACCAGCATCTAACAAATGCATGCAGCAGTGTTTTACTGTGATCTCATAATGTCTGCACAGCCACTAAAACTACTAATCAAGTAGAAAGAAGCTTTTTATTTCTTTTTAACCTCCATCAACCACTATCACACTATCAACAACAACAACACCAAACCACCATACCTGGCAGACATCAGCCGTTTTGTAAAATGTCTTCTTGTCC
Source organism: Betta splendens (assembly GCF_900634795.4). NCBI lineage: Eukaryota > Metazoa > Chordata > Actinopteri > Anabantiformes > Osphronemidae > Betta > Betta splendens. The sequence continues at coordinate 14,269,478 of NC_040890.2, read as the reverse complement.
ACGGTTTTCAGAGACTCAATCATACATGGTAGATCCACTAGCTTGCAGGCCAAAGGGACGCGATCTACTCTCACAATCCCATGACGACCATCAGCTAGAAAAAAAAAACAGAGGGACACCATGATGGAAGTTATAGCCAACTGCAAGTGAGTCTGCAGTGCCCATTGCCTTTAGGACACCAGAGTCACTTAAATGTTAAAAACTGTGAAATGCAAAATTATATCTTACGGTGCAACTCAATGGTAAGTCTGTCCTTCATGTTCATACTGCCGGACTGGGCAATCCTTCTCACTGTTGAGGCGTACTCCTGAAAAAGTGGGAACAAGAATATAACATATTAAATAACATTTTCAGGTATTGGTAAGATAGAATTTTTAGAAAACCAATTAAATTCATAATGTCCTAAAATCTCACCTGAGGAAGCCGCAGGACAAACTGGTTCTCCAACTCGTAGGGAGCATCTTCCTTATTCTTGGAGCCCACTTTCCCAACTAAAATTAAGGCACATGGTTACGGTATGACGTTAAAGTTTTCTGTTGATTGACAAACAAAACCTGGCACCAATTTTATTTCATTTACTACTACATTGAGCTTCCTTCCTAACATTTGAGGAAGCTGAACATCAAAAGCTACTAATTAAGTTGTACTCTGCTGCCAGTACGTTCTATAAACCTCTTTACTAAACTGGACAAAAACAAGCTGCTGTTGACAGGCAAGAGGTGACATGTCATGTTTATAACAATTTAGATAACAGACAAAAAAACCAATGTGGATTCCTCTTGGACGGAGCCTCTTATAGCACTTCACAGCTTTTACAAAGCTCTGACACTGGAACGGTCTGCTTTTTCAAGTCATGGTGCTTATTAACAACTAACATTGCACAATGGCTGCATTACTGCTCCTCATAAAAACACAAATACTCAGCCAGTGCTCTCTTGTAAAGGTAACAGATTTAGATTATAATGCATTGCGGTGCATTTGTATCATGGGGCTTTAATTCCTTGTAGTTTATGTTAAATGAACCAAACTAAACCTCGTCTCTCATCAGCACCCTGTTTGTAATACAGAATGTTTCATCTTATAACATCTATATTGTATGTATATAATGACTCTAGACACTTTACAGATGAAAACAAATATGGCGACCCACTAAAATGAATAGGAAACGGGATCCCTTTTTGTGGAAAAAAGTGAAAACCCTTTATATGGTTTATTGGAATAACCATTTTTCCTCCAGATGAACATGAGAGAGTAAGAATTAAAAACACTAGAGTGAGTTCTGTATCGACGATGTAGAAGCTAGTGGCTAGCTATTGTGCCTATATGCTAGCTGAGACACCCAACAGAAGACCCTATTAAAACGTGTTTACACCAAGCACTAAACAATTTTCGTAAGTGATTTTCATGGTTTCGTAACTGCAAATGTGTCTAACTGAACCAGCATGAACAGAGAAAGATAATTTCCAAAACACAGTGCTACTGTAGCTATGGCTATCTTGGTACCAAAGATAATGAACTTTGCCTTACCTTTTATCTTAGACGTCATATTCGTTTGGAAGCTTGGACTTAGAGTTAGAAAAATGTCACGATAATATATTATAACACAAATAGGAAAGAATGAGTGTTACAAATCAGTTCAGCTTAGCTGAACGGTGCAAACATAAGCTAGCCATCACGAAAACAACAAAGCGAGTGAAACCTCCTGCAGCATTCACGGCCTCCTCGGAAATTGTGGTTCTATTATTGCACCCACCTCATAAATCTAAACTAAAGCCATAATTTGGGCATCTGCTACAAATTTAGCATATGTTTTATAGTGACAAGTGGGGTATATTTTTTTAAATAGGGGATAACAGTATTGTATAAAATTTAACTTGAAGGAAAAAAAATTCAATACACGTAAAGTCCCATACTTTATCACGAGACTTGTTACGATGAACAGTTAAAAATATCAAAACTAGGTTAAACCTAGCAAAGTATTTGTATGTACGTATGTATTGCATAGTACAGTATAGTACATTGCATAGTGAAAAATAGATTTTTAATAAATGTAATGTGTTGTAATACAACTGATTTCACAAAAAAACGCATTGCTGAATGTTCCCTTGTACTCTTTTAAAACATTGTTTTAAATTAAAATGCTATATCGTTTAAGTGACGAAAAAAGCAAATATCAGGCCCACGTCTTACTTAGTTACTGTTTAAAATAAGGAACGTTAGAGATTTCAAAATAAGATACACAAACATTTAATTACTGTCACCAGCAGTGGGAATAAGAAGTGATAAACGGCCATAGTTAATTTACAAGTGGTATAAATTACATAAAATCCGCTACAGTAACATAAATCGACAACTGTTGTAAAAAATTGTCAATTACTTCATGGCGTACTTTTATATTGAAATATACCAGTCTAGTCTCACTTTCTACAAAAAATGTTTTCACTTCCGGGCCGGAATCGATTCTTCTGTTGCTGTCGTATTTCTGCTGACTACTCCCTCAGTTCGTGAATTACATTTGCACAAAGTTTCCTTTTATTCAGGACAGAATTTCATCAGTGACCCGAGGAAATGTCGCTCAGAGTGAGTGTCAGCGCAGCCTGGAGGGCAACGCGGACGCTGTGGCTGCTGCTGCTGGTGAGTCTGTCCGTGAGCATCTGTGTGTGCCGAGCATCATCACCCCAGGAGGAGGACAGTGCCATGGAGAACATCGTTACGGAGAAAAGGGCAGAGGAGAGCCACCGGCAGGACAGCGCCGACCTGCTCATCTTCATCATGCTCCTCACCCTCACCATCCTCACCATCTGGCTGTTCAAACACCGGCGCTTCAGGTTCCTGCACGAAACGGGACTGGCGATGATTTACGGTGAGCCGCCCGCTCCAGCTGCCCCGGCGTGACCGACGGACGCCACCGGCGGGCGCCGCCGCTTAGGCTTGAGACGAGTGCACGCGCGCACCGCTTCCACGCGTCAAATCGTGAAAGTGGTTCAATTTCTGCGAGCTGCCACGTTAGAGAGCCAGGCTCCGTCAGGTTGACTGTGTGTGTGTGTGTGTGTGTGTGTGTGTGTGTGTGTGTGTGTGTGTGTGTGTGTGTGTGTGTGTGTGTGTGTGTGTGTGTGTGTGTGTGTGTGGCATGTAAAGTCCAGCTCTGTCACCAGTGTCCAGTTTACCTGGCAACAAACGCCTCACCAGTGGTGGAAATAAACTGCACTAGTGTACTAGTATTTTACTTGTGTATTTCTGTGTACATTTGTGTAAATGTCTTACTAATTGTTTTATTCAGTATATTCAGCCTTTACCTTTTTTTTAACTTTGGTACATTTTGAATCTAATGCCACACTTGAAACAGAGGGCATGTTATTGCTGCTGCCTCCACTGGTCTGACATTACTATTCCCTTACAATTTTGTAACTGGAATAATCTGGCAAATTTTCAATATTCTCCTCAGTCGCCCTGTAAAATAATTTCCTGAATGGCTGATGTCATGCTTTAGTAGAATCACGTTACATTTACGGTGCAGAGTCGGTCTGCAAAAGATGGCTTCACATCTGCAGCCCACCCTACCGACCCAACAGCAGATAATCATATTAGACCTGCTGTCATTTTGGCCTTATAACGTTCAACTTCCCCCTCTGCGTTCGTGGCACGTTGCTTCATTCTGTGCCTCATCTTCCCAGGACTAATTGTCGGCGTGGTCCTGCGATACGGCATCCACGTGCCTCGAGACGTCAGCAACGTGACGCTCAGCTGCCACGTCAACGCCAGCCCCGCCACCATCCTGGTCAACGTCAGCGGCAAATTCTACGAGTACGCGCTGAAGGGGGAGATCAGTGGCAACGAGGTGAACGAGGTGCAGGACAACGAGATGCTGCGCAAGGTACGGACAGAAGCCTCACGTATAATAACGCGCTTAGTGTTCTGTGTCATGCTTCTAGTTCACTGCATGTTCTTCTCCTTATGCAAATGAAGCACATTTACCAAACAGGTTTAGAATGTTAAAATAGGCTCATTAGCTCTGTTAGGATGGCGAAAGACAGTTCAGTGAAAGGAGCTACAAAAAAATAAACCAACTCAGATCTAAATAGTCGCCTGATGCACGGTGTCATTTACTTTTATGCTGTGGTCATGTGTTGGTGAACTACGCTGACCTTTGTCACTTGAGAGTTGTCAGCTGAACTGCTCTGTAATTGCTATATTGCTGTATTCTGCCCAAAACAGCTAAACAAACAGATACAGAGGTGACGCTTTTTAACTGACGTGTTTTTACTTCTCGTTTCTCTTTTTCACTTTCTTCACGTTTTGTCTCATCTTCTCTTCTTGTCATTTTACTCTTATAACAGCTTTTTCTTGTCCTGACATTTTTGTTTTTGTCCCAGATGTGTCATTTCAGTCATGCCAGAGTTTTTGTTGACCACGTTATGTAAGAACTGCAGCGTGATACTGTTTTTGTGTCTGACTCAGGTGACCTTTGACCCTGAAGTGTTCTTCAATATTCTTCTACCGCCCATCATTTTCCACGCTGGCTACAGCTTGAAAAGGGTACAGTAATGTTTCTGCTCCTTCATAGACGCATGCACAATGAATACGCTTCACTTCAATTCTACTAACAGCGTTTTGAAATAAAAGATTCACTTATGTCTGTTGAACTTCAGAAATATATGATACTAATACTTTATATATACTAAATACTACTACTATTAGCTGAAAATACAAGAACTAACAAAAGTATTTTCTCTTTCAGAGACACTTCTTTCGTAACATGGGTTCCATTCTGGCTTTTGCCTTTCTGGGCACAGTTATTTCCTGTTTTGTCATTGGGTGAGAAAAAACACCGGCAACAGCGCCAACATGTGATGTGTCTATACTGCCATTAAAGTCACTGCTGTTCATGACGATACTCAACATCATCTGCTGTTCCTCCGTCAGGCTGCTGATGTACGGCTGCGTCATGCTCATGAAGCAGCTTAGACAGCTGGACGGAGACTTCTTCTTCACGGATTGCCTCTTTTTTGGGGCTATTGTCTCGGCCACAGACCCTGGTACAGTTCTCATGTTTAGCCTTGTACTCATTCCTGCTAATTATTAACAGAAATCACATCTCTGCACAATCAGTGTTTCTGGTAGTTTCTTATGTAGAGTAGAACTGGTTTAATTTTGCGCTACGATGGAAACTCACAAAAGAAGCTTAAATATAATCAGATCTACGTCTGTTGCTGTGTAGCTTTAATGGACAGTCGTTTCTTATAATACAGAGACAAAGTGAGGTGGAAACTAGATCCAACTGTGATGGCACATGAAACAGACATGAAAACAGAAACAGGGAACTATATTAACCAAATACCACTGGGTTTGCAGCAGTTAGTTCGTGTATTCTAATAGCCTGTATTTGTACAAAACTGCAGTGAACGGGTGCCTTTTCTCTGCCACAGTGACGGTCCTGGCGATCTTCAACGAGCTGCAGGTCGACGCGGACCTTTACGCGTTGCTGTTTGGAGAGAGCGTGCTCAACGATGCCGTGGCCGTGGTCCTCTCCTCGTAAGTCCTGTGTGCACGGAGCTGCCGTGTTACTTGTTTCCTGAGCTGAACGGCGAGTTGGTGACCTTTAACTGACCTGAAAGCAGCTTGTTGTGAGATGCCCCCGAAGGTAACACTCTGCTGACGCTGTTATTGTTTCTGCAGAATAGTAAACAATAATAGCAGGGGCAGCGGAGGGGCCGGTCCCTGTGGAGAGACCCCGACCGACCCACTGAACGGGTGGACTAAGTAGAGCGTGGCAGGCAGTGTGTGCCTTTGCAGTGTGTTGGGATAAACATGACAAATCACCGGCCATTTGTTTTTACTCTGTGGTTTATTCCCACCCATGCAGAGGATTTGATTATTTATTTATCTGCTTTTATTTTGGTAAACATGTAATGCCGCACGTCATCTGAAAACAGATTTGTGGTTTTCCAGTGTTTATATAGAAGCCACAGCGAGGGCACGGTGCCAAAATGCTTCCGGACAAAAAGCCTGGTGATTTGTTTTGAAGAGGCTGAATAGAAGCCATCAGTCCGTCTGACCGAGGGTCACACTTGGTTCAAGGAGTATCCGAAGCCACTATTTTGGAAATGGGTTTTTCCACTTTCATTATGCACCGCTTAAACTGGAGGAAGCACTTAAATGACCGTGGCTTTTGATCAAATATATGTTGAGTTTGAAGTCTGTAGTCATGAATATTGTATAAGTTGTTGAGAACAAATTACATCTGAAGCCAAACTGATCAAAGCATAGAGGCAGTGAGTTGGCAGAGGATGTGCTGGTCCACGGTGGTGATGCTGCACGCGGTGGAGTCTGATTTAACAGCAGGTCCTGTCTCCTGCCACCAGCAGTGACACAACACTAGCAAAACACACACTCTGAGGGGATAATTAGGGAATGATGTCCCTCAAATGGAAAACCATAAGCTTGAGGTCGGTTTGATTTAGTTGCACCAAACGCTTTGATTTGCACCGAAGCAGATGAAGTTCACAATCCCTTCCACGCCCCATGGGGGCCAAATCCTGACCCCCGTGTCAAACTGTAATGATCCAGTGTTTCCTTTAGCTTCTTTGAGCGGAGTGTTTGAAAGCTAAATTGCATTGCAGCTTCAAAATCCCATCTCATCCCAGACTCCAGTAAAAACCACAAACAAGCTAATTGAGCCCAGTTTGATGTCCAGTTTAAACGACTGTGACTTGAATGGGACAGTTCAGTGTCAGTGACCTTTAACCTCCGATGCAATCTTTCTATGATGCCTCCCTCTGTTGCAGTACACTATTAGATTCCTTTAAGTTGGGACTGATCAGTGTTCAGTGGATACATTACAAACCTTTACTTCTTGGTTTGAAGGAATCTGACTTCAACGGGCTGCAGGCCAGTCTGTTATAAGTTAAGTATTAACACTGAACCATCTGAATAGTTCCAACCCTCTGACCTCCACATGACTCTGCTTTCCTATGACTGAGACTGATTATTTTTAGTAGACCTAAGGTACAAACTGATTTTAGCATGAGCATTGGTCATTAAAATGGTTGTGTTCTGCTTTTGTCAGGTCTATTGTGGCCTATCAGCCCCAAGGAGACAACAGTCACACCTTCGAGGTCATGGCCTTGCTGAAGTCCTTTGGCATTTTCCTCGGGGTTTTCAGCGGCTCCTTCGCTCTGGGAGTTGCCACAGGAGTCGTCACCGCTCTACTATCTTTTTTTAATTAGTATAAAATTTATTCATAAAAGGAGATTAAGCAAGAAAATGGTTTTTATAATCTCGCTTCAATGGGGGAATATTTTTTATTACAGGAGAAATGTGTTGTCATGAATAACTAATACGTTTGTGTTTAATGTCATGTTCATTTTCTGTATCTGAGCGTCTCGTTAAACTCCTTGACTGTCGCTTCTACGTGACCAAATTCACAAAACTGAGGGACTTCCAGCTGCTGGAGACGGCGCTCTTCTTCCTTATGTCGTGGAGCACTTTCCTTCTGGCTGAGGCCTGTGGTTTCACAGGTAACGCACGCACACTCTGCACATGTGAACGCCCAACACCGTCGTCACGGTTACTTCCCAACACTTTACATCGTTCTGTTTGAGTTATGAGCATGAGCATGACTCTGTCCATGTGCTGCAGGTGTGGTAGCGGTGCTGTTCTGTGGAATCACTCAGGCCCACTACACCTACAACAACCTGTCCCCCGAGTCCCAGGACAGGACCAAGCAGGTCAGACCTGGTCCCACAGTTGCACCACTGCTCAGTCTGCTGTTTCTTTCAGTATATAGGGAGTAATGAGGTGTAGTAGAGACTGGTTTGTTTACAAAGCAGCCTATGAGTAATTTTTGTGTCTTTGAAGGCATTTTGATTGAGCAACCCATGACGTTCATGTTTCTTTTGTGTTGCAGCTGTTTGAGCTGCTGAATTTCCTGGCGGAGAACTTCATTTTCTCCTACATGGGTCTGACCCTGTTCACCTTCCAGAGTCACGCCTTCAACCCGATGTTCATCGTTGGAGCTTTTGTATCCTTCTGTGCATTGAGCTGACGCTCCACAACCCTGGTAATCCTGTGCCCATAGTCGTGATATTAGCAAACCGTCGACTTCCTGGTTTGTCTTGTCGTCGTCTTCTTAACCTCATCCCCACCTAGCTGGCAGTGTTCCTGGGAAGAGCTGCTAACATTTACCCGCTGTCTTTCCTTCTCAACCTGGGAAGACGCAACAAGATCAGGTCTAACTTCCAGCACATGATGATGTTTGCAGGTTAGTGGGAGTCTAATGTGATTAAACGTGTCTCTGCATCGTCTGCTGACACAGGCGTCCTCCTAATGACTTGTTTCTGTGCCATGTCCTCCCCGTTCCTGCCTTTAGGTTTGCGCGGCGCTATGACCTTTGCCCTGTCCATCAGAGACACGGCCACATACGCCCGTCAGATGATGTTCTCCACCACTTTGCTTGTGGTCTTCTTCACGGTTTGGATCTGTGGCGGCGGCACCACCCAGATGCTGTCGTGCCAGCGCATACGGTACAGCAGGCATCTCCTCATGCCGCTAAATGCATTTGGTCGCATCAGGTGACCTTTGACCTCACTGTAGTTAACACAGTGCAGCAGCGAGCGGCTTTTTGTTGAACCTTGCTGTTTAGGAACCTGATAAACAGGAGAAACGTGCTTCACAGCACAGATCCTGTTGACAGATGTCAACTGATGACACGTGTCTTTCTTTACAGAGTGGGCGTAGACTCTGATCAAGATAACTCTGTGAGTGCGGCACTCGTTACTGTGACTAATTTACAGGATGTTCAAAAATAACAGCGATACCTAAAAACAAGGATTGTTTGTTTCAGATGAGTATCGCTGAGGGGTCAGAGAGAAGAAGCACCAAACAGGAAAGTGCTTGGCTTTTCAGAATTTGGTACAACTTTGACCACAAGTATCCTTTGGTGATAGACCTTTACAGACAGTATGTTAACGCCTCTAGGAGCTTATAACAGTAATAATTAAAGGTTAAACAAACAATCATTACTCACCTGTCCGTCACATTAATTTAATACCAAAATAAAAGCATGGACAGTATTAGAAGCTGGATGATTGTCAAAAGCTGTTAATACCATGCACAGGATGGGGGTAAAAATCAATTAAACCAACCACAAGTACTATAAACAAATACCACCTTAGTGGCGGTCTCTGTAGTTTACAGGGAGTGACAGCAGGGGGCGCACCATGTGTAGGTTTTATTACAAATCCCAGGCCTGATTAGAATATGGCCTTTTGCTAAATTAGCATTAAATGTATTTGGAGGATGATTTTTCTTATTCAGTTTTTTTATTTATTCAGTTTTCTACTCTTCATTAATTACACTTCCCTGTGTCTGTTGTGTTTTAACACTGTAACAGTATTTTTGGGTCTTGTGACCTTGACCTGAGCCTCCTCCCCAGCTACCTGAAGCCCATCCTGACTCACAGCGGCCCCCCTCTCACAGCCACGCTGCCTCCCTGCTGCGGGCCCCTCGCCCGCTTCCTCACCAGTCCTCAGGCTTATGAGGTCAGACGCTGGTTAATACAGAAGGTCGTTATAAGCAAATTCCTAAGGTTTTCATTTAATGGATGAGAAGAACATAGCGGGCAGCCAGAGGTTCAGTCTGTATAAGGAGAATGTATTAAAATGCACAGCATGTGCTTTTAATGTAGTTCACGGAGAATCTTACCTCCAGCTTCTTCCCCCAGAACGAGGGCCAGCTGAAGAACGACGACTCGGACCTCATCCTCACGGACAACCTGTCGTACGGCGACATCACGGTCAGCACCGATGAAACGGGCGCTCACACCAGCGGCGGACCTTCGGCCTTCGCCGGCGCCGCCTCGGAGGACTTGGACCGAGAGCTGGCGTACGGCGATCACGAGCTGGTGATGAGGGGCACGCGCCTGGTGCTGCCCATGGATGACTCGGAGCTGCCCTTCACAGACCCCCACCACCGCTTCCGCATGTGAAGGGCCCCCAGACACCCGTCCGTCTCAAACTGCCCCGAGCCGTTGGGCAAACGAACCGTACCTGGCGCTCCTGTCGCTCTGCCACACATTTTTCCCCCTTTGCTCTCGTTTCTCCTCTTCCCCCCACGTTTTCTCAGAGGTACATTTTCTCGCTCCCTCTAACGGCACGTCACTGTCTCTACCTCATCCTCATCCTCCTTTCTGTCACCTGCCATAACTGTAAAGTATTCCTATTTATTTTCAGCCGGTTGCTCTCTGCTGGGTTTGGTGTTCGTCAGTTGCCCCACTGTAGCATTGCCGAGGTCTAGAAGCATGTGTTAATGTGTAAATGCAAATACCGGCCACTAGCTAACCTGTCGCTGTGCAGTATATCACAGGAGTAGAATAACTTCGTTATGCATGCTGAGGATGCTTGTAGTTTTCTTTGGAGGTTTGAGGGCTTTTGTGTTTTGGGTCTGGCATAGAATGTTGCTGCCTTCTCTGTGCATCAGAGGCATGCGGACCCAGTGGACACCCTAACTCTACATTTGGTTACAATCAAGTGCCTGGGAATCGAAGCTTTAGGCCTGACGATCCAGACGGGCTCCGCTCTGGGAAGCAGAGCCTGTTCAGAATGGGTTGTCAAGTAGATGTCGTTTACCTTTTGTTAATAAAAAATATAAAATGAAAGAGAGAAAAAAAACATAAACAAAACCCACACATCTGTCCACAAGGTAGCAATATATGTTTGGGCTTTGAGTTTGTTTATCGGCTTGTAAATAGTGTGACAATGTGACGCCACTGATGCAGTGTAACCTGGCAGTGAGAGCTTGACATCTCTCATTTGACCTTTGACCTTTGACTGTGACATAGAAGGACTTCACACCTTTAGACGCTGATGTCTCGCAGCAGGAGCGAAGGGCTGTTGTCCTGAAACGAGATCCAGGTGAAGAAAGCTTAGTGCCATTTCTGTCCCGCATTGTGACATTTGATGAAAACTCAATGCGGACGAGCTTGAAGTGTTTCATGTTCTGTGTACTGCACTTTAGGTACGAATAGCATTTTCCTTGTTTGTTTCTTTTTCTTGGTGCAGGCGTATGATTATGTTTAGACTTGAATTTTTTTATTAAGTCAACCTGAACAAAACCTATTGATGAATTTGACACAATCTGAAGCTCACTATCATTGCATTAATGATTACATTCAATATTAATTAATGTGCAATCTCTTTCTGTTCACTTCATCCCTGATTTAACCAGATATTTACATTTATATTGTATTAAGAATTTTTAATAACTATTGAAAGTAGCTGTTATGAGGATGTGTTATATGTAACACATCATTGGGTGTAAGAGCAGTAACGCAGCTATTAATGCAACAGGAAGTGTTGATAGAACGTCGCCGTGGCAACGCTGTGTTGACGTTGTGAGGTGCCAGAAAACACTCAGCGACTCAGTTGAAGGCAGCAGTTTTGTGGTTCGGCCTTTCGGGGGGGAAAATGGGTGTAGGCAAAACGGATGCAGGCGGGTAAAGATAGCATTTAAGAAGAACGGGAGAGAGAAGGACAGTTGGACTTGTTGTCTGTGTTTTATGTGTTGGGACGATACAGAGGTGGAAGGAGAAGCAGCTGTTAGATACAGCTTTTCCTTCCACAGTTATCTTCTGCTGTGCAGGAACTTCTTAAAACCATTCAACGTGTTGTGTTTTTTTTTCTTTTTATACTGAGTCGAGAATCTTGACACCACGTTAACCAGGAAATGATTTATTCTTTCCTTTCTTTCTGCTTTCATTACTTTATGAGAGGGAAGTGGTGAAACATGAAAAAGAACCGCTGGATAATTTGCACTCCTTTGTTTTATGGTTTATGTTGAGACGCTTGTTTTATCAAACAGGGTTTTTTTTATATTATTGACTTCTTTTGCTGGAGGGTGTGTAGAAAACAAGCGCTGTCGTGTCAGTTTAAAGGATGGAGAATTTCCATTTAGTAGGAGTTAACTCGGTTCATTGTTACTTTGTAAAGAATGAATTGCACAACGGCCGTCCTTTCGTCATATCACCGTCCAGAAACGCTTGAACGCTGTTACAGAGCTTGAATGAGAATGAGGGTCAGCGGATGGACTCCTCCGGGGAAAAAGTACGATCAATATATCAAAGCATTGTGCCACTGTTTTACACCGATGCACGGAAATAAATGTGAAATGTGCAGACGCTCCGCTAGGTCTCGGTATCTGCCTCCCGCTGTGTGTCGTCTCTGTTCTCTGAATGGTGACCCATCAGCTTTGATGGTTGGACCCGTAGCTGACCAAAGAGGCCTGCGGTGCTCTGTGATTTCAGACAGTCCGCTCTGTCGTCATTTTCCAAACCGCGCGTGCGTGTGTGAGAGGAGATGAGCTCCATAGTTCTCCCTACTTCTGTGTTGCAGGTACTGACTGTTTACATGTGTGTACATATACTCTCACCTGTTCCCGTGCGTGCAACGGTCAATAAACACAAGCTTGTGCTTTTGATTAAAGGCTTTGCTGTAATGGCTGCTTCAATTACCTTATTTCTTTTCGTTGGCGGTCTCGGTTGTGTAAGAATGTTATCTGTCAGGCCTCAGAGGTTATCCCACCCGTCCGCCCCTAGTCTGAGTTACGTAAATCTGAGAAGGGATTTACTTATTATGCTAAGAACTGCTTTATAATCTTCCTACTCTGTAGTGTGGCAGGTAGCTTCAGTTACTGTACGTCTATAAAAATTCTTTTCAGATATTTAATTTTAAGGCTGTGTGAAATTTTCTGATCCTATTTTGTAAAAACAAATGTTACGCTCTCAAAATATGAATATTCCTCCACTCATCCGGTACAAAGGGGCAGAGAGCTGTTAATATAAAAGCTTTTTACGCAGCCACGACTGATGGCATTTTGTGCTCCCGGGCACGATTTGTGCAAGATATCAGGTAACGTGTTCCTAATATGGACTCCGCTCCCTCCAGACTGCTCACGAATGGCTCCGTGAAGCTACAGGACAGAGAGGAAATAGCTGTTTTAAAAGGCCACTTAACTCCAGGAGAAGCTTGCGTCTCTTTGTCTTAAAAACACTCGTCTTTAATCTTTGTTTCCACTCATGGCCCACAGTTGTAAATGTGAATCATGACAAATTCCTCTGTGATTATTTCACACTGTGTTTTTGTTTTTCAGACTCAAGTTACGTTAAAGTCATCGACAAACAATTTAAGAAGGAATATATGCAATAATGGACTTCTAGACTCTAGGTTTCACAAGGAGCCCATTTGATTTCATGAGATTTTAGGCTTCGAGTTTACTGGAGGAGGCGGTGTGACGATCTGGGACCTGCTTTATGAGGCTTAAGGTGCAAGATCAGGCCAGGATGAGAGGGAACTTGGAGAAGTAACTTTGTAGTGTAAACCACACGTTGATACTCGGCAATAAATGTTCAATAATCTGATCTTTAATTTATACACACTGTCAGATCTGCATGTTTTTTGTAATATTATCCAAACATCGTCTCTTCATTCCTTTAACCTGACTCTGAAGAAGCACTCACCTTCGTTTTGTCTCTGTCTTAGATGCTTATGTGTGTGGATGGATAAACAATGATGCAGATAGCTGTTTAGTCTCAGTAACACACTTTGTCACAGGATCTGACATCTGTGTTGTATAACAGAAGCACCTTTGGGCCGTTTCAGCACAGATTTGTAATTGTAATAGGTTCACTTCGCCTGCAACTATTTACTTTAGGTTAAGAATGAGTCATCTTGGTGTAATTCCTCTGATCATTACCAAAGAAGGAGACAACTGAGGCCAATACAGGAAAGGTGTGTTCACTCAACGGCCCCAGCAGATCAGGAGAGGAATATGGCGAAGGTGATGACTGTCACGCAACATCCCTGCACCTCTCACAGAGAACAGTCATAAGATCTGAGTCTGGGGGAGGCAGGAACGCTCTGGCTTTATTTTCCTCAGGATTCCGTCTGCTTCGGCTGCAGGGCCAGAGAGAAATTCACCAAGCGAGCTTGTAAATTCCTGGTTGAGGTCATTGTTTATGAGAGCTCGCAGAGATTTGGCTCCTGTCCCGAGGTTGTTTTTTTTTTTTTTTTTTTTTTTTTTCTCTCCCCCTCGCGTCTCCGTCCGTCCTTTAAAGCCGCTGCGCTCCCTCCGCACATTTTACCTCGCGGCCAAACCCACCGGAGACGCAGTCGGCGCTTGATCTGCACGCACTGAAGAGGTGAGTCCACAGAACCACGGCTGTTACCTCACATCCACACAGATGTTCTGTTCACTACAAATCACCAAAATAACGTAGCGCGGATGAGAAAGAAGCTGTTCGGTCCGTTTAAGTGCACTTATGTCAAACGCGTAATTGTCGCTATTACCCTACGTAACGGACCTTTTGAGAGTTTGTTACACCTTTTATAACACAGAGGGCCTTTAAAATACACTTAAATATGTGCAATCTTTTTTTAACCCATGTGATTATTTTGGACACCATAGTTCTGCGCTGCGCAACAGGTGATGCGCTTTTTCTGCCGCTGCAGCGGTGGAACTTTGCATAAATATCAGCCATTTATAATCGGGGATATACGTGTTTTTGTGTTTTTACAGAAAGGCCCGTTAAATGTTTGTTCCAGTAACTTAATTCTATCGGTTACGCTCAAGTTTACGCGTTAGATTCTCCAGTGATTTCTACACCACTTTCACGGGTCTATAAATGTCTCGGGCAGGTTTAATGTATCGTTTTTACGTTTTACTATGAATCACTACAGTCCACTGTTACATCACTGTCACAGTGATGCCTGCTTCACCGATGAACAGCGGAGTCTAAAGGTGCCATATTAGCGCGTTAACGTGCTGTACGTCAGCTTCTCGCGCTCCTGCCTTCAGGTTTGGCCAGATGCCAGACCAAACGCATGACGTCATTAGGTCGCCCGTGAGATTGTGCTGTGCTCCTTCGCCACGCGGGACCTCCGTGTAGCTCGGGGGTGACTTCACCCCTCACTTACCAACCGACTTGAAACTTACAAATAAACCACTTTTGAAAGTGTGGCAGAAGTCTTTTGTTTGTGAGACTGTGATGTGAAGTCAGCACGAGACCGATGCAATCCGACGGCATGGTCGCAGATAAGTCGTTCATGGAGCTGCTGTAAAATTGATACCCACCCCTCAGTGAAGCGCTGCTCGTGAGATCTCTGTGTGCCGTCGGTGTCACGCTGAGGCAACGGGGAGCTTCGGTGCCTGCACTTTATTCAGGCAGAGACACGGGTTTGTCTCAAAGGCAGTTTCATCACTCCTTTTATTGTTGCAAATGGAGCAGAGAGACAGCGCGGAGTGGGAGGGTGCGCCCGGATGAGTGGCTCGACGAGGCGCCGCACTCACCGGCCCCGCGCACGACTCCTAAATAGGCAATAGGCAGGCTTGTTTGTCTGCGTCCGCGTGGGCCGAGCGAGATAAGTGGAGGCGATGTCCTCTGCTGCGGCCCCGTCCCTTCCCGTTCAGCCCGAGAAAAGGCGAATTACACGCGATTTGGGGAATTAAAGAAAGGCGAAGGGAGAAGTCGGGACAGCGCATGAGCAGGAGACGAAGCGTCCAAAAGCAGGAATTGGGTTAATTGAGGAACCTTGAGTGAGTGAGTGAGTGAGTGAGTGAGTTTCTGTCTTTGTACCAACTATAAGCGTGACTTGGCGTCACGCTGACTCCCTGGAGGTTGACTGATGCAAGTCTGAAGAAAACAGCTCCCTTGTAGAAGCTGATTGAATATTCATGAAGCCACTGCACGTTTCATGTTCCTTGACTCAAGCGCGGAGGCACTCGTCCGTTTACGTCTGCGTCGCTGTAACACACTGCGGAGGACGGCGCTGGTCGCCCGCGGTGCGGCTTTTATATGAAAGGTAACAGGGCGCGTGCGTCACGTCCTTTGAGCGGGAGCGTAACTCTCTCGCGGCCTTTTGTCCGCGCGCCGTTGACCCGGACGTGTCTGGGTCGCGCGGCCGCACCCTGATCCGCGCGGCGGCTCGCTGACCTCGTGCTGCTGCTGTGGCGCAGCCCCGTGCGTGCGCGTGCACCTGCGTGCACGTGATGAGTCACTGTTTCCCCCGTTAAGGAGGTGACTGATAACGTGTGGCGTTCAGGGCCAGAGGTCGTGGGGACAAACGAGTTCTCAGACACAAACGCTGCCTTTTTGTTGCCGTTGGCCGCTTTGCGCGGCTACACTGGAGTGTTTTGCTCATGTTTCTCAGGAAGCACATGTCAAATTTCCCCTGTTCTTGAATCTTGCATTTAAAGAGGTGACAGGCGATGGACTAGCAGCCAAGAAGCAGACAATTAATGGCAAGTTTGTGCTTCGGGACGAGGGAGGATCAAGAAAACAACCTGCTTTAATAAAATAAACTTAGAGTTATATTATTGTTCCAGGTTATTATGGGGCAGCAGGTGATGACTACCAGTGGGTACAGTCAACCACATGACTGAAAGAACATTGATAAACTAAGCGCAGCTGAAAAAGCCGATTTATCACTTTCATTTCAACAGATGTGTGTTGCAGTGGGCAGTCTGGCAAGCGTCACATAAACCTTCCCCACTTTGTTTGGGTGAAGGATTTTCCGCGTTAAGTTCTGTAACGGTGCCATTGCTTCATTGGACTTTTAGTGGTGTTTATGTGAAGTGGCTTTCTGGTAAGTAGGATGGCACTTGAACGCATCAGAGGAGCATTTCACTGCATGGACGCTGTTTTGGCTCAGAGCAGCTCAGTAAGTCGAAACACATTGACTGATGAAACACAGGGCGGATCAGCTGGTGCCCTGGCTTTGGTTGAGAGGGGCCCGTGGCGCCGTCCTCCACATCAATTAGCCTTTGTGGGTTTAGAGTAATTAGGTGACAAATCATGAAAGGGAACAAACATCATTTTCTGTTCTGGACTAATGGCTGTAATCAAATGTGTAACTCCACGTGACCTTTAAACAGCTGAGCACAAACACAGCGCAGCTCCCTGCATTGATCTGTTCAGAGCTTCATGTACAGTAGGATGTTTAATTAAAGAGGAGGCGTCCTTTTTTCTCCTTAAAATGTAACAGATTGATCGGATCAATACAAGTGCAGCTAATACATTTCATGTTTCAGCTCATCTCGGGAAACTCTCGCTCTTCCCTCATTCGCATTGTGATGCTGATGACCCATCAGAGTAAAGTGCTGTGTTTAGTGCCAGAGTCTCTGCACTGCAGAAAAGATAACAGTGATTAACACAAAGGCTTCGGCAGCAGCCGAGCCGGCACCATATAACTGTATTTGGACGCTCGCCATACAGTGCGATGCAGAAATTTGTAAAGATGAGGAGTTAAGTTCAGAAAGATAAATATAAAAATATAATAAAACCCACAGGTGTCACCAAGAAAACAGAGAAAGATGTGTCTTTCCAACTCTCTCTCTCTCTCTCTCTCTCTCTCTCTCTCTCTCAAACACACACATACAGAACAAAGCCTCGTTCTGCTGGGTCGGTGGGAGTATCTGTTCTACCCTGTGGCCGACTTTCAGAACCTCCTTTTTTTTTTTTTTAACCATGTGATGTTACTACAGTGGAATCTCGTCTGAATCTGTTCCCTCTGCATCGCTCCATTCTCTAAAGCATCACCTAAAAAGGAGCGGAGGGGCTGAAGGTTGGTCCTGAGCGCGGGGTCGTGGGTGGGTTCGGGTCACAGTGGGGTATATACAGCCCCTATAGCCTGACGGGCTCTGTGGTCTCTGGGTTCGGCCCTGTGTGGATGCTACTGTCTCCTCCCGTCCTCGTGCTGGGCTTCTTTCCTCCTCCTTCGCTTTCACCTGACTGGAATCAAACATGTCTTTCTACAGACACTCAGGTAAAGTGTTTGTGGCTGCTGACAGAACTGGATGTTATGGACGTTTTGCAATGTATTTTTTGGTAATCATAGTTATATTAATTTTGAGATACGTTTAACTGTCAAATGTAAAAAAAAGTCATTATAAATATCTTCCGCTTATAGTTTTTCCTCCATGGATTCCCCCATTTACCATAAAACACCTTGTGAGGCTGCTTCTAGTTAGTTAGTGACATATTATTTTGAAAAGTAAATAATTCCTAAAAAATGTATGAACTAATAGTTTCTGAGGATATTTAAACCTGAAAAAACACTAAATTCTAAAATGAATACAATTCATTCAAGCTAAACATTAAGTTTCAACAATTTATGTATAAAAATCTAAAATTATGTGACAAATAAAACTACAGAATTTATAGTATATTATTGTTTTGCAGTGTAGAAGGGCAAGTACTCAATAAAAGATGGCATAATCTTTGTTCAAGGTCAGAATGATTATAGTTCTCTCGATGTTCAACATGATGAAATGACCTTTGCCCTGATAAATCACAGCAGCCTTCACTGTCCTGAGCTTAAGAGGACTTTAAACACCCGATGGTGTTAATGTCTTTGTATAAAAGGCCTCTTCTGTTTCTCATGTCGGGAGGCAAACAAACATTCGCTTTTCGGAATGACAACATGATGCAGTTATGTTCAAACGACCAGCTCTTCATTCAGGGCATCGTTTCGCCTGCTTCTGCTTCTGTTTCGGATCCACTGTGAGCGTCTGACTCACCTCTCAAACTGGTGACCTTACTGGGAAAAGAGGACGTCTCCCCAAAGACGTCCCAGTGGCACAGTGTGCTCTGGACACCTGTTGCATGATGGGGGTTTGGGAGGGGTGGGGGGGTGGGGGGGGGCAGCTGTCTTTGTAGTGAACATAAGTGTCAGCTGAAACCACAATAGCTGCATAGTTCAGCTGAACCCTACTTCATCTGAGCCCCCTGGAAGGTCATTACTTTAAATAGAGGATTCACATCTACCGTGGCAGCTCTGATCAGACTCCAGTATTGTGTGAGTGATTCCTCGCAGGACGGGATGTGCCTTCCTGTCCGCTGCTCTTATATATAGCTGAGCAGCGGCAGAGCGTGTGTGTGTGTGTGTGGGGGGGGGGGGGGGGGGGGGGGGTCAGGGCTTCGTTCTGGGCCCAGGCTTCATCGCGCTGCACAGCTGCAGCCGGCTCCCTTCCCTTCCGTCCACACACGCCTTCCACGCGGCTGTTTACCACATCCCCCACTTAAATAGCCACAGTAAATATTTCCCTTGTTTCCATGGTTACCGGGACAAAATGCCATTCCAGCCATTGTTTCCTCCATCGCGGCCGTTGGCCCCGATATTGGTCGCTCCGAATCCATCATGTTGCTGAAGTTCACTCTCCGTTTAGCGTCTCTCTCTCTCTCTCTCTCTCTCTCACCGACGTCCTTTCGGGGAGACGAGCGTCTTAGGAGCGATGCGCGTGAAGATTAACTTGTCTTCGCGCTTCATCCCCTCCTCCCCCGCACCCTCCCACCGCGCGCGCGCGCTCGTGCCAGAAAACTACTCAGCCAAATCCCGGCGGACGCCGTCTGCAACGCGTCAAGTCGGTTCGCGGTCAATACAATGACCCCGATAAAACGGCCACAAAGGAGTGAGCGCGGGGCCGCACTCCACGTAGGGGGCGAAGGGGTTGAGCCAGACGGTCTAATAATATGACATCAGCTTGATAAAGACCCTGGAGGCCTGAAGGCATGCGGCCTGCTTTTTTTTTTTTTTTTACCGCAGTCACACTTTCCTCATCAGTTAGGTATGTTGCTCCTTGAGCAGGAAAACATCACATATTCATCCCTTTTCCCGCTTTCAGTTGTTCCGTGGGTCTCACTGAGAAAGATTCAGGATGATTCCACTCTGTACGAAACGTGTTCGAACTATATTTAAAGTGCTACACTGTAAAAAAAACCACAATCTTCCGAGCTTTGATTGCGTCGCTCAGCGAGTCCGGGGCGTTTTCTAAAAGGAAACACTGCCCCCGTGTGGCCGCAGGGGGAATCTGACTAAGCGTGCGCGTCCTGTCGCTTCCGCAGGTCCCAGGAGCTACCTCACCTCCACCATGACCGACCGCTTCGACTGCTACTACTGCCGCGACAACCTGCACGGCAAGAAGTACGTGAAGAAGGACGACAAGCACGTGTGCACCAAGTGCTTCGACAAGCTGTGCGCCAACACCTGCGCGGAGTGCCGGCGTCCCATCGGCGCCGACTCCAAGGTTAAAACGCCGTGTGTCTGCGTGTGAGTGATGCGGTGGAGAACGAATGCGTGGATGACAGATCCGGAATAAAACACATGAATCACCATCACTGTATCAACCTCCCTCAGACATTATGGCTAATAGGACTTTATATATCACATTTTCATTACCTAAGTCCCCTGACTCCTTCATGGCTCACCACATTAATGCCTCCCACGCGGGCCTGTTCTAAATTCTGGCCTCGAGCCTCGGTCCACACGATGAGTAAACACTCCGCCGTAATGAGGTTTGCACCCCCCCCCCCCCCCCCCCATCTACTCACCCCCTCCCCCCTCTCTGCCTTGTCTCTGCGCCCAGGAGCTGCACCATAAGAACCGCTACTGGCACGAGGACTGCTTCCGCTGCGCCAAGTGCTACAAGCCGCTGGCCAGCGAGCCGTTCGCCGCGCGCGACGACGGCAAGATCATGTGCGGCAAGTGCAGCTCCCGGGAGGACGGCAACCGGTGCCAGGGCTGCTATAAGGTGGTCCTGCCAGGTGCGTGCGTGCGCGCGCGCGAGCTGCCAACAGTGTCAACTAATCTAATGGAACCAAATCAAATTTCATCCCGCTGTCAGAGACTCTTCTTACGTTTGATTTCACCCGATGCTAATTTCTAGCAGCTAATCCGCTTTGAGCCCCCAAAATTCAATTAGGAAGCGCGTACATTTATTTTTTTGCACGCGACAGACGCAGTGAAGTTGGTCGCACTTTTGTTTCAGGCGCCAAGAATGTGGAGTATAAGAACAAGATGTGGCACGAGGAGTGCTTCACGTGCTTTGAATGCAAGCAGCCAATCCGCACGCAGAGCTTCCTGACCAAGGGCGACGACATCTACTGCGCTCCCTGCCACGACAAGAAGTTTGCCAAGAAATGCTTCTGCTGCAAGCAGGTATGAGCCGCGGTGTGCGAATCACAACCTAACTTCGCCCCAGCAGCGGGATGACCGAGGACGTGTCTCTGCCCCTCCCAGCCCATCACCTCCGGGGGAATCAGCTACCAGGACCAGCCCTGGCACTCCGAGTGCTTCGTGTGTCACACCTGCCGCAAGGCTCTGGCCGGAGCGCGCTTCACCTCCCACGAGGACAAAGTCTACTGCGTGGACTGCTACAAGACCGACGTGGCCAAGAAGTGCCACGGCTGCAAGAACCCGATCACAGGTCAGTCGCGAGCGCCACGAGTCGCCTTTGGGCGCGTGACGGGACCTCTTCCGCTGACTCTCTCCCGTCTCCGCAGGGTTCGGCCACGGCACCAACGTGGTGAACTACGAGGGCTACTCCTGGCACGAGTACTGCTTCAACTGCAAGAAGTGCAGCCTGTCACTGGCCAACAAGCGCTTCGTCATCAACGGAGATCACATCTACTGCCCCGACTGCGCCAAGAAGCTGTGACCTGTAGAGAACGCGCCGCGCGGACGCCGGTGGGATAAAGGGGAATTACACCAAAACTGACTCGGGTTTAAATATAAGGCCGCACAAGAACGGCTTTTTTTAAATGATGAATAAATATCCAGTCAACTTTGGTGAAACTTCTCTTTATGAAGCTGGCAGATGAGACGCTACAATATGCAGCTTGAATCATTTATCTACATATACAATATTACTGCAGCTTAGTGTCAGAGTATTAACATGTGCCTTTTCCAGCCCAGGGCTGCGTCTGGCCCCTTTTTCAGTGCCTTACTGGAATTCTTAGAGAACTCAGTGCTTTATGTGCATACTGCTGCTTATACATACCAGCTCTGAGTAACAGTCTGTTACGTTCCTGGATTTCGCAACGCTTCTTGAGACTGAAGGCCAATTATAAACTGCTCATGTATTCAAGACTCGGCTGAAGTAACGAGAATAAAAGACGAGGGCGACGCGGAGCTTGTGCTGTGTTCTGTACAAAACATTCAAAACGTGGCCAGCGGACGTATCTGCAACACTTTATTAACAGTTCGTATCATCTCAGTAAACTTTAGATATATTTACATTACAGATTTCATGTGAACAGGGCATCGTTAGGTTTGTAAATCTTGCAGAGAAACATTCATATTCACAAAGTCGCCCCTGGTTGGGTGGACTGATTGTCGAGGCTGAGGTAAGGACAAGCTCTTCTAGTTACGTGTGACACAACATCAATTCTACATCTCAGTCTAAGGCACCATTTCTATCCTATTGTTACCAACGACACTGAGGACAGGACGCAGGTCCTGTTCAAGCAGCAGCTACAGCCTCCCATGGGTGCTACTCGTGTGTGGAGAGCTGAGTGGGGAAGGTGTGGGAGGGATCTGGGTGCAGGCCAGTTGTGTTGTGGGTTATTAAACTTCTACATCCTCTAATAATCTGAGCGAAGCGCATCCTCCACAAAAACTCTGTCAATCTGTACAGTAAAGCTAATCCTCAGTAAAAAGTCTAATAATATGTGACAGTGCAAAGAATCTCATGTTTTCTAGGTGAATATCGTAGCATTAGCGGTGGGAAGCTCTGAGACACAGTAAAGGATGGTTTCATAGGGTCTGTTACATTCTGTGCTATTAGAGTCGCAGATTTACAGATCACGGAATAGAACCACCATAAAACAGGGGAATCAAACCTGACCTGTGTTATGATCCTTTAGCTCCCTGAGCTAATAGGTCCAATAGAACTGTACTACAGAACCGTAGATGGCATTGAAAGCATCATGAGGCAAAACTGGGGCTGTTTTCACAGGTCGTAAGTGTTTGCTCAGGGCTGGAGAAGCTCCGTTTGTCATCAACATGTCGACATTAGTCTGTGTAAAGCAATATTGTAACATTGCAGTTTGGATCCTCAGGCTGCCCAACTTTAACCTGACGGTTTGGTTACAGAGAACCGAAACCCAAGTTATAGCACGGTCACATACACAGAAGTTAGTTAGTTATCCACATTCCACCCAACACATGGCATCATTTGCCTAATACTGATTATATACACATATTAGAATAACACTTAAATATCTGTAGAAACGTATTTTCATACATAACCACATTTTACATTATAAAAGAATGTTGAAATGCTTTTTGTCAGATGCTGAGGCAGGAACAAAGGTCTTAGAAAATAAACAGAAATATGTGGAGTACTTGACAGAGCCACACAGACACAGCAAAGGATGGAAACATGTTAGTAAAGCGCGAGTTAAAACCAGATTTACAAAAACCTGAGTTTTAGATGTGACAAAACAGCCAAACATTCAAGGTCAGTTCAGTAACACAGACATACCACCTTAAGAAGCTCAGAAGCCGTTATGAATGATACTAATGGACGCTACCAGTCTGTGTTAACAATGTGAAGTCAACTTACACAAGACTCCACCCTCAATGCTAATTTGATACCTTGTTCAATGATGTTAGTTAAATTCTATATTCACATGTAAAACATATAATTAAACAAACCCTAACAGGAAACAAACTGGTAACAACAAATTGAAAAAACATCACTGAACATGAGAATTTGCTATGCCGAGACATAATGTAACAGTTGTGCTCCTGAGTCCCTCTAGTGGCCAAAAGAGCAAACGACACGAGAGAAGGTCCTTCACCAGGTGTGTGTTAAAACGAGCGACGGGACAGATCAGTGAAGTTAAGCAGGAATATGGAATCCACCCCCACCTATGAGAACCTGACGGGAGGTCACTGAACTGTGCGTGCGTCAGCAAAGACAGTTTAGTCATTTCACACTTAAATACACAAACACATTTTAAGGCCATATTTCTGGATGGTCAAGTAAATTTAGTCGGATCACGTGCCAAAACCTGGCACGTCAATGCCACCCCATCGAACAGAATGTATCAATGTTCCTTCCATTTTCCTTACTTTCAGCTCACAACATAACATGCACGTGTCCTGGAATATTTTCATACATTGGAAAATACTAAACATATAAGAAAAAAAATTAATAAATTACAACAATGCACCCCTGACAAAGACAAAACCTTTAAAAAACATCAGCAAAATTAGACGGAAACAAATGAACAAGGAGAGAGACCTGGAGCAAGCACACTGAAGGACTTTGTGGAATTTCCCTGAAGCATAATGTTACTTAATATATCATTTAATATATTCATTTCCATATGGTAGGAGGGTGCAACTGTATCACTGCTTCACCTTGTGCTTCTTCCTCAGTGAGGAGGAGGAGGAGAAAGACGAAGTAGACAGGAATTGGTAAGCGCTAGGCGAGAAGAATCAGAAGTGCGACAGTACGACGCCTCCCAGGACTGGCGGCTGCATCAAACATCTGCAGAGACACGTCACGAGAGTTCTGGTTTATCTGCAAGGCGTGCATTCCCAACAGATGAATTCACACGAAGGAAGCTGTAAACTCACCGGACAGGGCTTCTATTGGTTGAGCAGCAGAATGCAGAGTGTTGACAGGGGCGCCGTTGTCCTCAAAGGCGACTTTACTTCCATCTGAACTCCCATCACAGTTAATCAAGACCTGGTTACAGTCCTCTGCCTCCATGAGAGGCCGAGTCCTGGGGTGGACGTTGAGGTCAATGAGTCCCTCAAAGCTCCACTGGTTGGATTTACCATTGAGGCCCGAGACCAGACCCACCCTGGTGGACTCCTGCTCATTCAAGTACTCCGAGCCCTCTGTGAGCAGGCCTTTAGGGACTGGACTAGAGGAGACACACATGATAGTGGAAGACAAAGAACTGACTTCTCACAGCACAACGTTGAAATCAGAGTGACAGAAAACACCTAAGGCTGGTGTCCATTTACACCAATAACAAATCCGAGGTTGACATCATCGTTTCTACTGTCATACCTCACTGCCTGGGTCTCATCTGTGTTCACATCATTGTTGTTCTCTTTGTCATCAGTCTCTGGTTTCCCATTGACACTGCCCAGGGGCTCCTCTCGTGGCTCAGCCTCAGCAGTACACAGCTCGTCTCTGCTGTCCTCCATAGCTAGGTCCTCTGTCTGGCCTGAGTTATTCAATAGAAAAATATATTTGAATAAACTGAACTTAATTATTAATAGAAAGCAACAAAATGAGGAAGACACTCACTTCACTCTGTGACATTAAACTCAAAACCCCCAAAATCTTGCAACAAAAGAAAGAAAAAGCACTTACTCTGTATTTCACAGTCATTCTGGTCCCCGCTCTCTTCTCCATTCTCCTGTGCGCATTTATCGTCATCTCTCTGTAGAGCAGACACAATAAACTGTTAACAGTCTCTGTTGAAAATGTTGCCCTAAGACTTTATAGGCTTAAATGTGAGCTCACCTTGAAGTCAGTTGAGTCTCCCTTTCTTGTTCTCTTCATTATTTCCTCAATTCTCTGAAATGCAAAAAATACTTTAGCTAAATTCTCCCAAACACCTATTAATGTAAAGAAAACCCCACAAAGTGTGACACACACTATATAAGATTAAATATATGATGAGGTGCAGCTTAAACAAAACTAAATGTGATCTATGCTTGTTGCTGGCTGTGTACCTTCTTCCTCTCCATCCGTTCCTGCTGATTCTGCTGCATGATCCGGTCTCTCTCCTGCCGGACTCTTTCTGCCTCCTCCAGAGCTTTGGCCTCAGCCTCCTCCCGTTCCTTCTGGAGCTCCGCTTGTTTCAGCGCCTCCTCTTCTGCCAGTCTTACCCGCTCTTCTTCTGCTAGACGAGCCTCCTCCTCCTCTCGGAGTTTTCTTTCCTCAGCAAGCTTCTTCTCCTCCTCCAGGCGTTTTAGTCGAGCCTCTTCTGCTAAACGTTCCTCTTCTTCTTTTCTTAGCCTAAGAAAATATTAAAATACAAATAAAGAGCTAATAAAACAAATGATTTATACCAGAATGTAAACAGAAAACAAAGCCATCTCACTGGTAACCATTTTTGAAAGCTCCACTTCTTTGCAAACAGTACCATTAACCAACGTTAAAGGGAAACAAAACTGCTGCATCTGTGAAAACCTCCATAACTACAACATAGTAAAAGGACCCATTTGGTGGAAGCGAAAAGACATTAACTTGACAATTCAACATGAACATACTTCTCCTCCTCCTCCCTCTGTATCCGCAGTTGCTCCTCTCTCTCCTTCTGCTCCCGCATCAATCTGCGGTTCTCTGCCAGGATCTTGGCTGCCTCCGCGGCCGAGTTGGTGCCCATTGAGCCTTTAGAGTCTGACAAGTGGCAGAACAAATAAAAAGATTTTACCACTCTATTTCACTCCACCGAGTTACGGGTTGCGGAACATAGTTTTGAGTGACGAGAGAGAAAAAAAGATTTATTATTGTTTGTTCTACAACTAAATTCACTTGTTAAAACGAGGCAGTTCATGTAAACATTTAAATACATGCCTTGCACTAATTCTTTGTGTCTATAACAGGTTGAATACTATGTAACAGGTTTTGTCCAGTACCAGGTAATATTGCACACAATGAAGTGGTTCTAACTGACAGAAGGGATATTCTCCAGGAGGTGGCAGCAGCAACTGTCTCAGATCTGAAACTTGGACTTAAGTCTCCTGATCCAGTGAATAGTTAAACTATTCTGTTTGTGGTTGTTTTTTTTAAAAAAAAAAGAAGACGACGACACGTATACTCTAAGATCAAACTGACCAAATTTCCTTGAAGCAGTATCAAGCCATGCTTACAAAGGAGGCATTTTCAATCTCTCAAAAGTACTTCTAAGAAATAATGATAACAGATAAAAATGTTATTAAACAATATTTGACAAAATTAGCACATTGTTCTGTTTCTTTCGCAGCCCCCAGCCTGGTTCTATGTAACTTCTATAATTTTCTACAGCACAGTAAGTACTTCAAAGATCAAAGCCTTCCTTATTTTAGACCCAGAAAAAGTATGATTTACTACATTAGCATGAAGAAAACTATTGAGTACTGTATGTATAGACCTGATTTCAGTCTTTAAAGCTTCCTGAAATTGAAAGCATGCCTGACTGCATCACTGCACTTGGTTGCTAGGATAACCAGTCTTGGCAAATATTGGTAGACAGATTAAAGTCTGTCATATGACTGTGGGTGTTACAGCTGCCTTTGTATGTAGTTATATTGTACAGAGCCCCAGTTAAGTTACAGTTTACTTTGAGAACTGCTCACCATCTTTGTCTTTGGTCTTGTTGGTTTCCGGGGACTGTGAAGCAACAGCCTGGACAGGACCTAGGTCTTTGGACTTGGAGTCTCTCTTTCTGAAAGTTGTTGGTCCTGTTGGTGTTAAAGCTGGTTTCTGGATGGGTGGGGGTTTGGTTAATGTAGGCTGTGGGGATGGGGGGCGTTGTTTGTTCGCAGCAGGTGAGGGTGGGCGCATCCTGGGACTTTGTCTGTTTAAAGAAGGGGTAAGTCAAGTTCTGATTTCAATTAAAAAAAAGCTCAGACCAACGTCCCCACAACTTCAATAAAATATTCTTTAACAACCGAATGTGTGATTTCTGTAGTCGTACTTGTTTGCAGCAGGGGAAGGGGTCCTCTTTGGAGCTGCCTTTGGAGCTGGTGATGGGGAGCGGTTGCGTACAAGGGTAGTTGATGGAGAGGCGGGACGTTGTCCCCCCTGAGAAGCTGCCTGCTTGTCCTTCTTTAGTTCCACAGAGAAGGGACAAAATGAGAAAACTCTCAACTAGTACTTAATCAAATGTAGAAAAAAAAAACTCAGTGTAAACACTGTAAACATTCTTTATGAATTATATAAAGTTATTATTGTAATGGTTATTCAAAGTTGCATTTTCTTTTGCATTTGAGTTCTTAGTTTTACTTATGCTCTTAAGTGCAAACATAATACACAAATCCTTTTTAAAAACTCCTTTTTTGACATTTCATGCTAATTTCCTATAGCACTGAAGCCAGAAAATTATACAGACGATGCAGAAGACCTTAATATCAATCAATAAATAATTACTAAATTACTTGTAATATCGGTCATAAGTAAAACTATAAAAGGCTACAAAGCAATATAAAGTAAGAATAAAAATGTATTGTTCTAAATCATGATTTCAATGTCTTACACTGTCTAAATAAAAACCGCAAGGCTGTGAGACCAGCAGAAAAAGACAATGGTACAGTGAAAAAAGTCAGATGCTTTTTTGACTTTAGACCCTGGAGTCAGGGTGGGGTCTGATTTGCATGGGGTGAGCTATCTATTATCACGCCACTGTGAATTTCCTTTGTCTCATACCCAGTCCTTGTGACAGTGAGGCCTTTCAGACTGGCACAAGCTGAGGGGAACAGGCAAGCGACCAGAGATAGAACTAGGCACTATGGGCCACCGAGAGATAAGGCTTCTTAGTAACAGTAAATATGAGCAAACCCTGCCACTGTATGAACCGGTTAAATGAAGTTAGAGAACAGCTGTGAACATGTCCCTGTGGTTAGTGTCCTGCAGAACTACTTTGACAGGCAAATGTGGCTCATATACATATAGAAATCAGAGTCTCTGTCACCCTTCATGTGCTTCTCTGAGCAATTTCCTTTATAGTGTAGAAATATGTATTTGTTGTTACTGCCTCGTCTTGGTTAATAATCTAGATATTGATCTCTTTGTGCTAAATATCTATGCTGCCATTAACCAGAAAAGAGATGCCCAATTACTGGGGATACAAAAAAAGCATCTTGTGGAGAAGGGGACAGAAGAATATTTGGGACCTAATTGAAACAGATTACTCTATGTCAGTGCAACGTTAACATCAAGAGGTGTTCTTACCATTGATGGGTCAAGAGCTCCATCAGCTGAAACCGATGTGGGCATGCCGCTCTTCTGACGGTCAATGCTGCGGCTGCGCACGGGTCCACGTGGTGGGTGCAGGGGACTGGCAGAGGCTGAGCGAGGACACATGTGACACTCTGGTAAAGGACACAGTCATCGCAGGACCGGGGAGAGCACAACCAATGGGAGGCGTGATAAGCGGCCAGGTTGGGCAGCACAGCAGCGAAAAAGCAAAAAAGGAAAGTTGGGGGGGGGGGCAGATGATGGTGGAGAGGAATGTGGGAAAGTGTTTTTGTAAAGGGGACAAGAGCACACAAAAAATGCAATCTGTTAGACAAAGCCCATTACAGCTCGATTTCTGAAGCTTTGGTTTGGCTGGAGATCACCGCAGAAACAAAGAGCAGACAGCAACACAGTCACGAAAAACCACAGGCAAAAATATAAACGCCGAGCAATCACAATTAACACACACAAAAGCTGCCATCAAAATGATATACACAGACACCGCACAGACTTAGTACAGTAACACACAATGAATGTTGGTGTGTGTGTGTGTGTGTGTGTGTGTGTGTGTGTGTGTGTGTGTGTGTGAGACTACAAAATAAGAGCATGTTTCTGTGTTTAAATCCCACCTGCCAACATTCTATACATTTACTCTGCTTTGTGTATACTGCTGTATACAGAACAAACAAAGTAACATAATATGTAAACTCCAAACCACTAAAAGGCTAATGTTTATATTTGGATTAAAAGCACTGCAACAAACCTAACGTAGCCTGTAGCTAGTAGGCAGAGGAAACACTGTAGTCCACTGGCTATGAGCATGCTGTGTCAGATTGAGGGATTAGCCACAATAATCCCAAGACCTGGAGAACTCTCTCTGCCAGAGCCTAGTCACAAATGTGTAATTCACTTTGACCACACACTCAGGGGCCATGACGTCTGTGAAATCTATCTGGCTGTAACAGAGGCACAGCTAATGCAGATGTGTCATGTTTCTACTGCGGCAAAAAAAAAAAAAAGAAAAGAAATCTATAGCTGCTAATGGGTTTGTAATGGCCAATCAATAACCACCAGACCTAAACTCTTTAGAAATTCAGCTGCTGCTGCTGTACTCAAAGCTGATGTACAGCTTTAAATATGTCAATCCTTAAAATCTGGTCCACAAGAAAAAATGATGTAATTATCAGTTATTTTTTTTTAATTGTGATTTTTTTAAAGCCTTGACGGTCTTAAATTAAAACAATACTTCTTCATACACGGCCTATGCAGTGTCGCTCACTCCTCTCACAAAAAAAAAAACACATGTAACAGCAGCCTCAGAGCAGAACAGTCTCAGTCTGATGTAACAAGAACCAACAGGTAAGCTGCTTAGGGCAAATCTCCCAGCATGGACCCCGAGGCTCGTAAGATGCAGCGGAAAGCTCCCGGCCAACACTGCCCTGCTCAGCATTAGACACAATAGCCAGCTGTGTCAGAACTCAGAGAATGTGACCTGGACCTGCATGCGTCAACATTTGCTGAGTAACTGTGCGCTCACATGACTGTACTTTGCTGCAAATAATTACTGTACCTTCAAAACATAAACAACTGATTGTTACACTAGGAACCAACACCATTTCAGCAAGTCAACCACCACCACTACCACCAACACAAAAGCACGAGGGTGTGCAGCGAGTGCATCGATGAGCTCACACCTAGTGGTGTGATACTGGGAGTGACTGGACCATCTGTCTAATGACAGTCCAGGGAGTACTAACAGGATGCGTCTCTTTCTCCAGACAGCCTTCGTCTCTGTCAGGGTCTCCTATGTGGAGGTTACCTGGAGCATCTGTTCCTTCAGCGGACAGGGCGGCGGCGCTCTTGCTCCTAGCTAGTGAGGCCTGGGTGGGGGTGAGCAGACGACTAAGGACCCCTCCATCCACAATGCTAGCCGGCTGCCTGCGAGCTAAACGGCCGAAAAACAAATCACCCGAGAAACAGTGGAGAAGAACAAAATAGCCAAGAAAGGAAGGAAGATAGAAAGGGTGGGCAAGAATGGGGGATGAAAAGGTAAAACAAAAGGGGGGGGGGGGGGGGTCAGTGGTAAGGTCACCATATGATTTAACCAACAGGAGAAAAAAAATCAACAGAGAACCAGGTTACTGTTTGCCACAATAATCTAACATGGGCTCCTTATCGACTCTCTTTTTCACATTACGCTTTAATGATATTCAATAAAGAGAGAGCTCTGAAAGGACACATGGAAGAATACTGAGACAGATCAAAGGGTGATTGTCTGGTAAGTGAGGATCGGCTAAAAGAGAAGTCAAAATAGACAATGAGGTTAAAATCAATGGTTCCGTGAGGCAGAGAGATGTGATCTGATGGGGAAAACAAACCATTAGTGAACCTCAAAAGACGAGAGAGGAACAATCCTGGGTGGGAAAATGAGAAATGAACAGAGTAAAAGTGTATGAGCAGAGAGATCTGTGGTTTCTACTGTGATAAGGTTTTGTAGTGGAGATAAAGAAGGTATCTAATTTAAATAAGGTGTGCAGAGAGTGGCGCTTCTGACAGCGCGGTCGTCTCGAGCATTTTAAATCTTGATTTCACAGCAGAAACAAAGAGCTAATTACAACGATACAGAGGAATCATTTTCAATTTAGGCAGTTGTTACTAGACAATCTAAAGAACAGGCATCAGACGATGATTCCTTTTGCCACACGTCCCTAAACACCACCTTTCAAAGGCAGGAGATGCTTTTCCTCTTGGAGCCCCTTACTGAGAGGACATCTGTTGCCGACAGACTTATTTTGTGTTAGCTGATTAGTGCTAGGCCCTGGAGTGTGGCAGCACGTCTCCCTGCTCTGCATCCAGGTATTAAGGATCTATCTTAGACTGTAATACAGTTGTAGTTATAAAGAGAAGAGTTTGTGGAACAGCAAGCACTTCAGTTATAATTATATATGGAAATAAGTCAGTGTGAGTGTAGCTGTGTCGTATTACTGCTACACAGGACAAACACTGTTACAAACCATTAGCACAAAGAGGCTCACACGCTGTAAGACGAACAAAAGCAACAGTGGTTAATGGCAGGAACGCAGATGACAGCGAGTGGCTGTGGTTACGTCTCATCTCTAGGAGTGCTACGGCGGGATGGCACCGACAGCCACCACGCCGAGAACCACCAGCGACTCAAATTCTACTGTGACATCATCGGGGATGGAGGAAACAATCAAACACTTAACAACAAAACAATATGCCGTGTTAGTGTATGCACACAATACAAAAAGTTCACCCCTCGACTGACACTTAGAACGTTAAAATGGAGCAAGATCAGCTGTGAGTAACAATCTCGCAGGCAGAAAAGGTGTTATGGCAAACATTAAACCAGAGCAGTGTTCTCAGGAAATCACAGAATGCAACTGTAAACAGAAGCTTAGCAGCTGGTTAGAGAGCAATTTACAGACTTGTGTGTGAAAAAGAACATGGAGGGACACAGTTAATAATTTTTAAAGCCATGACAGCAAACTGAAACAAGCCCTCTTGCTCCCGAAAACCTCCTGTAGCTGCAGGTGGTGTTGTTACAGGCTTTAAAAACCCGGGCGGATTGAGAACGCGCAAGCCATTAAAACCAGAGCCGCATGCTTGTTATTGGAAAAGGCTTGAGCAATGCAGGTTACAGCATGAAAGAAATGGCCGTCGACCGTTCATGCTAGCCACCTTGATCATCAGTCGTCTCCTTATCGGGCTTGGCAGGGGTTTGTGCTCTGCCCACACTTACTCGAGTGAGGGAGGAACTTCTCTTCTTCACAGATCGGCCTATGGACATAAGAGCTGAGTTACAGCCGTGTAGGCACGGGGAGGGAGTCAGGAAGGAATCCCCAAAGACACTTCACAAGTCATGTGCACTTTGTTTGGCTTTATATGAGTCACCCGGTCAAGGCTGACAGCAGCTGACGCTCCAGTTCAAAGATATTCCCTGAAGACTTAGCTAGGAGTAGTAACTGAATGTACTTCCTTCATTCCCTAAATCTCAGCCCCTTGTTTAAAAATCCCTTTTGTGTTTAAGCACTAGCATCTACAAGCTCATATTGCTATGTGGTTTACACAGCATAAAAGCATTAGTTTTTATATATACTGCTTATTAATATATTTTCCTATACTTTGGCGCTGTGCGTGTGGTTTGGAGAGGAGATCTGTTGCACCTGTCTGTTCCACCTGCAGCTTTCTGCCATCTTCCTTACTGGTCTGAGGAGCGTTGCCATTGCTAGGCAACCGGTTACAAGACGAACTCCTCGCCTTAACACCTGAGAGACAATGATGAAACACCAGTTGGTGAATTCACACAGCACTCTGATGTAAAAATGAAAAGTCTTCTTTTATGAAATGAAAAGCCTGTAAAACAAGTGGTAGCATCATTATTAAACATATTAAGAGATAAGAAATCAGGATTGTCAGAAAGGAACAAACTGCATTGTAAGAACCTCAGAAGCTGTGGAGAAAAAAAAATCTTTCACCTTGTAAACTTCCTCTCATGGATGATCACATAAAATCATATAGATACATTAAAACTTTACCTGGCAACATATCTGGAGCACAGTAAATTGGTTAAGACATAGCACTGAAAAGCAGGGACGGAATGAGGAGTAGCGGGAGTGGGTGAGAAGAGGGGCAGATGAGGGAGGATGTGAGCAGGGAGGGAAGGGACTTACTTTTGTCAGGAGATTTGATGAGGGTGGCGGAGGAAGAGGACAGGCGTTTGCTGATGCCAGCCTCAGATGGCTGTTTGAGGTTCATGATGGATGTGGAGCGCTTGTCCACTAAGAGGGAGGAGGAAAGACAGACAAGGGAGGTGGGGTTTAAACAGGAGGAACAGCTATGGGGGAGGGAATTTGGAACACAGGGTTCTCTAAGATGCTAATTTAATGTGTCCCCTTATAATATACATAGACTTTTTACACTTTAAGCTAATATCTGACCAGGATCAACAACTCAGCGTGATCAGTTTCAGTGAATCCAGAGATAACATTAGTTTTGTTTGTCGTGCTTGGCCTCACATGCAAAGTCACCCGTGTGAACTAGAAGTGCTCAACTGAGAGTACAAGTGACAACCCTAAGGCTACAGCTTCTCACCCAGTCCAAGGCACATTCAAAACACAGACCCAACTGAAGAACTGTTAATGAAAAACAGCCGGTTAGAGTGCAGCTGGGGGTTGGTGGGTTAGAGGTGGCGGCGTAGGAGGAAAGGTAACCAAGCTAAAGCACCGGTGCCAACTCATGCTGCGCTGCTGCATTGGTGAGCAAAGAAACTACGGACAAAACCTGGTTGACTCCGTGGTGGCTTTTCTGGTGACGCAGAGGAGATAACTATAGTTACTGGAGATGAGATGCTGGCATCAGAGTCTCCTGTGGGAGAAGATAGCTCTCAGGGAGGAGTGGCAACAAAGTGAAGTAGGTACAGTACGGGGAGAGAGGCGGAGGTGAAACACACTTAGAAGCCATCGGTCACTGCTTGACTCCTACTGCCTACTACACGTCCATTACCTACATTATAAATCATCAGCTAGTGTCACCATCAGTTGCTGAGACAGACAGAGAACAGACAGCTTTCATTTACATTGTGTCAACCTCATTGTCAAAGGAGAAGCTGTTAATGTAAAACTGCAAGTGAATGATGAGAGTCAAAGTGAGCAAAAACTCAAAGAAAGGAGGAGGACGAGCTTCTGAAGCGTGCACTCGTTACCTGTTCGTCCATCAGAGTCGGAGGACAGTCCTCCCCAGGACCATCTCTTCTGCCTCTGCTCCAGTCGCTGGCTGCGCTCCAGCGTCCGGCGCATCACTGCTTCATAGTGTTCCTGCATGACAAAGGCAGAGAAATAGAAGCCTGCACGTCATTTAGAGCCACGGGTAGTTCACTGTTATACTTCAGCTCTATTTTCCACTGAGGCTAAAAAAATAAGCCTGGACAACATAAATGAGCATAACATTTCATTAGACAATATGTAAATACAGGAAACATCCAATAAGAGGCCCTTAAAACTGCCTCCACTGGTTCTGCAGCTACCTTTTCCTCTTCCTGTTTTTGCTTCCTCTTCTCCTCCGCAGCCAATCGTTTCTGCTCCTCCTTCTTACGCTGCTCCTCAACCTTTTTCTGACGCTCCTCCATCTGACGCTCCACTTGTAGCTTGGCTTTGCGCTCCCGCTCCATGATATCAGATTCTCGCAACGCTGACCAGACATATCACAGGTCAGTAAGTTATGCTAAGTAAAGTAAGCTATGAATTTGTGTAACATAATGTTAATGGTTCTCTATGGATTTGTGTTCTTACCCTGTTGTCTCTCTGCCTCCTCTCGCCTCTCCTTTGCCACTCGAAGTCTGTCGTCTATTCTAATTGTGGCACCATCAATAACTGCAAACAGACACACACACACACACACACACACACACACACACAAACACACAGTGTTGCTAAGAGGTAAAATATGTGTAGTGATGCATACACAGACACAAGATTGGATTACAGTGTTACAAAGGCTTTGAATCAGGCAGGCAGATGTGTGCATGTGACTGTCAATAATAAGCTTTGTCAACTGTTACTGTAATAAGATGATGACTAAGGTTCACCTGCTATAAGGCGCACAAGCGGAGAATGGTGAGAGGGGATTGTGTTGCATCTAATGGTCAGGATTATGAAACACAATATACTGGTGGCAGAACGTGTGAGACCTGTGAGAACAGTTTCGGTGTCAAGGTGTGGTGTCGCTTACCTGGCCTGCAGCTCTGAGGTTTAGCGGATGTGTTGGTTGTAGGTCCTGGGCTGTTCCCTGCCAGGCTACGCCGCTCCTCAGCTTGTGCTTGTGCAGCTGCAGCTGTATGTAGGGAAACACAGAGACACCCACACTTAGCATAAAGGAAACTAGAGTCACAGCATGCCAGGTCTGACAAAGCAGGTACACCAAGGGAGTAATAAAGGGAACTAGAATGGCTTTCACCAGGTTTAAAGCAGCCATTTGTTTGGCGTGTGTTTGTTCTGCATAGGAATGCTACAGTAGTTCTAGAGTATTCCAACGGATTTGAAGCTACAGAACAATCCAGCTATTCAGCTATCAGGCATAACCCCCCCGCTCATGGTCAACCTTGTAGCCAGCCATACACTGCTTTCTGTGACCGGCTGGGTGGGATGTGCTGCTGTGAGAATCAAACCCTCGTGAGCTTCCTGGTACAGCTGAATTACCCAGTGTGCATTACTACTCTGATGAAAAACAAAATACGAGGATGCTTTCGGTTCCAACACCCACAAGCGCAACCTCAGGTTGAACAAGCGGTTATCAACTATAACACAAAGGCTTCAGCAGGGTCAGTATCACAATTCACAGATTAGGAGGAATGAAGGCAGGAAGAAAGGAAAGGGTGAGGAGAGAATCAGGCTTTATGAGTCAGCCTTTTCACAGCGCTCTTTCCTTCTGTGGCACGGATTCAGCATAGAGAACTGCTGACAAGGAGGCAATATGATGCCCAGTCATGTGGTATTCACATTATTGATGAACTACAAGTATTCCTAAAGTCTCCCTAACATAACATTCTATTAATAATTATACAGTAATACAAATAATATCAATCCACGCTAATAAAAAATAAGCATAAAAGAAATGAGACAAGAATTACCTGCTTGGAAGCAAACCTAAGCTCTGACCATCTTAGTCTACACCCCCACTATTGTAGGCTCAGTAAGTAGCATTATAAAGGCAACTGAAACACCATCTTGTCACTGTCCGTACCTGAGAAAGGATAGGTGTTTTATTTGGCAGGGACAGACATTCAATCATCAGTGTCAACAAAGCAAAGTACTTATTCAAGCACAGGACTGAAGCTTTTCTCATTTCCTCTTTATATATTTAGAACGCTACTGATGTAAATAATGGAAGCTGATCTGTATAAGAAACATGCCCCTGTGAGCAGATGTAGATCACCAGGTTTTTGTTTCAGACCACATGGAAGCAATCCAGTTTGTTTAAACAATTAAACAAATGCCAGGACGTCTGAGTATCTGTCACTAAATCAAGAACATTATCGCTCTTTTTAGGAGAAATGGGGTAAAACTAGAAGCGATCCAGTTCAGTGAGCAGTTCTGTCACAACTACAACCTTTACAACTCCTACTTCTGCTGCTGCTGCAGACATGAGAAAACAGTGGCATGCAAACAGCACCTTATGAAACAAACACATGCTCCCTGATCAGATGAGATGGAAGAAGCGCTCCTGTTTTCTCCACAGACCTCAGGAGAGCCAGGTGTGCCCATGGAGATGAAAAGAACCAATCAGAGATGTGTCCCATCTTATCACTATGGTGATTTGCACACATTTACATATCAACGCGACTAAATGGGACGACTCAAACCCACGAGTAATTAAGCTGGCTTATTGATGCACAGCACAGAGATCAGTGGGAATTCTAAGCAATCAAAGGCTCATAAACCAAGATGCTAAAGTTGGGAAAAATTACCCTCTGAAATGAGGGTTCTGATTTACTTTTAATAGGATTTCACTTCAGAAGTGAGAGTGCTGTTAAAAAACTAAGTCACAACATACCAGTTACACATTATTACCTTCATGACAGGAGAGTTCATTTGCATTTGCATCTGTATCCGTATGATGTGCTGACTCCTCCATGCACATGTGTGTATGTATGTATTACTGACTGTGTGGTTAGGCTTTCGGAGCTGTTGCTGCTTTCTTATGGCAGAACCAGAGAGCAGCAGGAGGGACAGTGATGACACAGCTCAGCAACACTGACAGAAATACTACACAGGAAACGCGCCACACAGATCATGTGCTAGTTTTCCAAAAACACAGGCAGGATCTGCAAACAGAGGTGTAGCATTTGCAACACTCACGATCCTGGTCATCACTGGTCAGGTCCCTGTTCTGTCCCTCCTCCAAACGCACACTTTACTTTGCCCTGCGGCTCAGTATAATCAAGGCCGTTTAACACAGGAAGTATGTACTGCTAAACACAGGGGTAGCTGAGCCTTTGGCCTCGCGTCCTTGTGGTAACCAAGAGCTATGGATGAGAGACCTCCCCTAGCGTGCACAGCGGAGACACTGCTTTACATTGGCATTGGTTGGAATCAAAGCATTATCACTATAACCTCTGAAAAGCTTCTCACTGCTGGTTTAAGATTCCAGGCCTTCCGATAAGACTGCTGATGCAGGCCACCGACATGTGCACACAAACACAGCAGATCTTCGATGGGATTACGGTTCATGCAAAGGTAAGCCCCGGCTATTTGTAGTGCTAGCAGGCTAATGATGACACATCACCCTTTCCTGGGGACCGGGGACCTGGTCATTCTCTCACCCGGAATATGTCCTCAAATCACCTACTGTAGGGAAGACGCAAACAAATCAACGTGTTTGCCATTCAAATGTGTTTGTATGTCCATGCACACGCTGTCACGCATCCATTTGCTAAACGTAAAAGCCTCGAATTAAAGCAAGGGCGGCTCGTTTAGGCCGGGGGAGCGAAGCAATCAGGCACAGAAAAAAAACAAAAAAAAGAAAACACTAAAACTGAGGTCGGTCCATTTCCTGCTCTGGTTAAATCCAACCAGTACAGAAATATTTCTCATGCTTTCAGTGCAGCAGCAGCAGCCGCCGCTGCTGATCCGGGACCAGGATAACCTCGCAGCAGTGTGATCTCTGGGTGTAATCACAGGGCTTACTCTCTCCTCGCACACATTCTTGTGGAAATGACCATGCACTTGAGCTAGATTCCTAACATGACTCCACCGCTGTCAGTCTCGCTTTGACTGAAGGCCAAGGAAGCCTCTGCCCGGGACATCCTTTGCTTCACCGAGCCCGGATTCCAACGTCTCGCATCCCTCTCAACTTGGACATTTTCACAAAACCACACAATTGGGTGGATATGAATTCCAGATTCAAAATACTGAATGGAAAAGTGAAGGGAAACAGGAAGAATATGAGCGGTGGCCCCGTTGTTTCCCGGAGTATTACGTGCCTACACCCAAGCTGGGTATGCAGTAAAACGCTCTCCTTACCCCAAAACACTGCGAACCTGTCAGCCTGACGCCAGACATAACAAACTGTGCATTCATGGCTGCAGAGATGCGGGTCTGGAGGAGGCCAGCTGGGGCACGGACGAGGAGCCCCGACCGCTGCTGCAGTTCATTTACACACTTCCGCTCCCTTAGAATTAAATGAGCCAATTATGAGGCATGACTGGTAGTTTAATTTAAAAAAAAATCACTTGATCGAGGAATATTCACACAGCTACGCGGTGGTAATCTCCCATCGGAGCTCTGTCTGACAATCCAGCTTTATGTGAAATTCAGGTCATACATTGTTGTAGCTGCCCTCGCTGGAGAGCGGAGGGGGTTATGCCATATGTCAACAAAAACGCACAACTGTCGAGCAGCGAGTGGGAAACAGGAAGAAACGCCGTTTGTCCGACGCGACGTTTGAGCGAAGTCAGCGACGAAACGGCGGCTCTAAAGGAAGCACGTTGTCGACTGTCAACTTCCCGCAGGGATCGCGGACGATCACTTTTGACAAAAATCCCCGAGCGACGTCGCCCGAGCCGCTTCGTTCGGGGTTCACCGGACGGGCTCAACGTTGCGACGCGGACACGCACCGAACGCAAGCGCAACGCGCAGTCGTGACATGTCAACCGGCTACTAACTTCAGCTAAGCGCAGCGAACGCTCGCGCTTCCGAACTCCCGCCAACTCGCTCGGGCTCCGCGTGCACACCGGTGCGTCCGTCGGCTAAGTTCGAATTTCAACCCAACTTCTACAGCGGGAGCCGGTCGCCCGCGTCCATTGTCAGCGCACGACCGGGGCCATGGAGCTAGCGCCGCTAGCCGCCGACGCTGGCCGCGCCGCGACACGCTGAGACAGCCCCGGTTTAGCGGCGGCAGCTGTCAATAAATCCCCGGAGTTACTAACTGCTCCGAAACAAGCGCCCGAGTCTGATAGTCCGCGGCGTTCCTTACCCATTTGGGCTCGCAAGCCCTTGAGAGTCGTTGCACCCTCCGCCATTTCTCTGAAGTTTTCCTCCTCTGCTGTGTTTTTTTCTAAAGCAGAGGCGCGTAACACATCGCAGTCGGTAGGACTCGGACACGGCGGGGACGTGGACATCACAGACTAATGGGAAGTGAAGACGTCTCACTCTGATCGGTTTTCCGAAACCAGAAACAGCGACAAGAGTAGTTTTTTATGATGCCAGCTCTAGATACAAAAACTTGTATACAATCTAAACCTACAGCAAAATACATTTTAATTTTAGGACTCAATTGAACACATTCGTTAGTTAAAACGTTTTACTTTAAACCTTGTTTTTTTTAGCTACTGTTTAAAATTTCTATTTTATATGCTATGTCAGTTAAGGCTTCAAAGTAATTGTTCTATGATAAATTTAAATGAGCCGTTCATTAGGAGGCACTAATTAATGTTTATAAAATATACGATCTAAGTGCAAGAGAAGCAGGACT
The DNA here is from genome assembly GCF_900634795.4 of Betta splendens. Taxonomy (NCBI): domain Eukaryota; kingdom Metazoa; phylum Chordata; class Actinopteri; order Anabantiformes; family Osphronemidae; genus Betta; species Betta splendens. Next base: position 14,229,251 of record NC_040890.2, on the reverse strand, counting down.
ATTGCAATTGTATTGCGACAATCAGCAGCGCCATCTAGCGGTGGATTTCTCCTTATTGCATGACAATAAAATGAAGGTTGATGTTTTGAAGTTGGCAACAACACCAGCAAACAGGCTTCCAAGCCAAATAGTAATAAAGGAATAGTGATATTTTCACAAAACAAGTACGCTACGTTCATCAAAAACCATATAAGCAATTTCACTTTAAAGTTCAACAAGATTATTTAGATCAGAAGGAACATGTTAAATTGGAGAATACGCTTAATGAAGAAATAATTAGTTTATTGGGTCTAAATAATAAATTGAAACCTTACCGACTTTGATGTGCAGAAGAAGCTGCACAGCTGTCACGAACAGTGGCCAGTTGAGAAAATGTCTCCCGATGAGAGAATCGGTAATTTTCTCAGGCTGAAAGTTTTTTGTCTTACGGGGAACACAGCGTCCTCTGTCCTGGTCTGTCTCACATGCTTTGGCTGCAGGGCCTCTCTTCTGTTTTATATGGTAAACAGGAAGTAACACCGCATGTGGGCTCCGTTGCAATGACCTGGATACTGTGTTATTCAGTACTCGAAGTAAAACTAACGAATAGTTACAGGTTAATTAATCATGACATCTATGAAAATGATTGATTTATTCACACAATGCTTTAAAAGTAATTTAGTTGTTACTCACAGCTCACGTTTACTTCAAAATAATTCAATTTTATCATACAGAATGTCTCTGTTTCACCAATATATATCAAGAAAACTGGGCTAGAATCCATCAGAGTTTTGCCCACACCATTAGGACGTGCGGTCTCTGTTCACCACAGCGTGGTGTATCTTAGCTACGACTTCGGGGCTGGGCAGGAGAGCAGCAGCCTGGGCCACGTGTGGCAGCAGCGTGTACGTGGAGGTGCGCAGGTACTGGAAGAGATCCTGGAAGCCTCGGAGGTGAGCGATGACCCGAGGAGGGACCCCCAGCGACTGCCCCAGTCTCCTCAGCACGGGCCTGTTGTCGGCGGAGTCGAGCAGCAGGGACAGATCCTGCACTGAGTCGTAGCCGAGCGCCTCAACGCTTTGACCTGAGCGGAACAAGTAAAATTCACCAGCATTTCTAGCAATGAGAGCGGAAATACCTTTAACTGTCCCGTGTGTGAGGAAAACCTACCTTGCGCCACCTCCCATATTGTCTGCAGCTGTTGCTCCATCTGCCATCGACACAAGAAATGGATGTAAAGGTGAAACCTTCTAAATACGTACTGATCAGCAATAAGACAAACTAAAACTAATAATGTTGTTTAGGATTTTCCTGAACAGTCTTTATTGCTATTTTCAAACCAAGGCAGGTGCGCTGAACATAACCATCGTCTACTGCACCTCCTCTGTGGTCTTGCGGCAGCATTGTTGCTCCTCCTCCTCCTCCTTCTCCTCACTCTGAGCGGAGGGCTTGATGTTGGTGGTGACATTAATCACAATAGAAGTAGGGAGCACCTCATTATCGTGGCTCGGTGAGTGCGCGCCCCTGGATGGACATGATGAAGACCCATAATTAGTGCACATGATGACCTCGGAGTGTCTGTGCCGTGGGAGCGATGGTGGTATTTGCACCTTGGAGGCTCTGCTGCAGAGGGAGGCGTCATTGAAGCGACCTCTGCCGCCTCCGCGTGGTCGGACGGACGTGTGATCAGATCACCTGCTGGCGGGAGCGGCCCCTCGGACCCGGGGCCATAATCAGGAGCCTGCTCTGAACGGTCCAACAGGTGTAAATCGTGCAACGTGCAGCGACTGATGGAGGGAAAAGCAGCATTAAAATGAGTCCAACTCACTGAACGTCTCCGAGGTCCAGAGGAAAAGCCAAAGCAGCAGCGCGACGAAGAAGAGCGAGGAGGCGGTCGCTGGGCCGATCAGAACCATCGAGAGCGGTTCTTCTTTTACCTCTGTTCAAAGAGGGACTCAGTCAAACACAAGCAAACACAAACACCTTTTTTTTAAGCCGCACACTCACTGTTGTCTCCGGGCTCTTTGGAAACTCCCTGCTCGGCCTCACTCCTCCCTGTCAAAGAACAGGCCACAGCTCTGAACGTTTCCTCTACTGGAGGTCATCCATTCGTATTTATACAGCACTGGGCTGCTTATTCCTCCAGTTTACCTGTGTGAGAGCCTGGAGCCGTCAAACACGCTTTGTGCACCGTGTCGCGGCTGTAACAGGGCACGCAGGGCAGCTCCACCTCCCCGGTTATGCTCCTGAGCTCATAGTACCTACACACACACACACACATCTGTATTCACGCACGAGCACGCATCACACGCTGACCAGTGTTCAGGACGTGAATCACCCCGGAAGGCACGGTCCGCACTGGGCGTCGCCGCTGGGCACGCACGCGCTCCTCTGCAGGCGGTTCAGCAGCCGGCAGCGCGTGCACCTCCTGCAGGGCGCCACGCCTGTGTCCGCGCTGAAGCGGCCCTCGGCGCACGCCACGCACGCGCCGCCGCCGCCGTCGCCGAAGCCGCAGTCCTGGGAAAAAGATGCCGCGCGTGAGCGTGGACTCGCACGGTCACGGTAACGGTGCCCGCGCGGGACTGCGCGTTACCTCTGAGAGCTGCTCCCCGGGGCCGCACACGGGACACGCGGCGCACGTGCCGTTAGCGCCTAAGAACTCTGCGCGATCACAGCGGGGCTCAGGTTTCACCAGCGCAACCCACACCTGAGCAGGTGCACATTTAAAAGTTACAACGCAACAGAATAAAAACATTATACAATATTAAAATACCGAATGTGTATATATTTTAACAATAGAAGTGGTTGTTATTATAAAGGGAATGCTTCTTATTACATTATTTAGACATGAATTTAATAATAATTTAAACCAAGCTATTAAAAGGTTTAATGTCTAAATTTAATATATTAAATTCTGTACTGAGAGGAAGTAAACAGTTCCTCTCTGTAAAACACAAGTAAACATATAAACATACACATTGAGTGAATCTACATATAATGGTTGACTACATGTACTTTCCTGTTCTGTTAAAGGGAACTAGTTGGGTCACTTACCAGAACCAGGGCAGCACAGTGGCAGCGCTCCAATGACATCGTGCTCTTATTCCACCAGACACAACACTAAAAAATGTTTTTTTAAAATTAAAGACATGTTTGAAAATTTAAATTAACTCCACTTGTCAGACTGTCAAAATCCAAATGCAAAAAAAGAAAAAAAAAACTAATAAAAATGTGTTTAAATGATCAATTTAGGAGGCAAACTGATCACAGACTGGTCCCGTCTGCAGCCTGTGGTTTGTCTCCTTGGCCCGAGTAAGTGCAGCATGTGGGAAAGCCCTTCACCTCATCACTGCGTCACCGTGACGCAGAGGAGGATCCCAACCGTGCTCTGGACCGCTGGGCCGATGAATGGGAGGCTGTCAGGACCTGCACCCGGCCGGCTCGCGTCACACTCGGACTTCTCCAGTTTCCTCTGGGGAACCCTCTCGCTTTGGACCTGGCTTCTCAGAGGAAGAGAGGGAGAGAGGGTGAGGAGGGAAGGGAATTAGAACGCATGAATGAGACCCTTGTTACAGAGGACATTTCCTACAAAGAGACTTTGTGCGCGTGAGTGACACTGAAATCAAACCGTACACTAGGAAAACTATTGTTGTGTCTTCCTACTGTAGGTGCTGACTCCTGTGAGTCTGTTTGGCCTCAAGTCCTACACAATCCTACAGTTGCATTATACTCGTTAGCCGCTAGGTGGCGATGTGAAGCTTAGAACCTGAGTGTTATGGTCAAACGGTGGACTTATAGATATACGCCGGATGTGTGCATTGCTCTTACAGGCTGTACTATGGACCGTCCTCGCCTTCGGCTCCGCACAGCTGCACAACAACACTGTGTTAATGTGCCAAAGCCACTCAGGCTTTTCACAGTAAGGGGAATTACACAGGAGAATATTGCTGTGAATGTTTGCAGAAAATCCATGACCTGACGTGAAGAAGTCACACACAGCCAGTTATATTAAAGCAGCCTTCATGTTTAACCTACCTTTGGTGTAAGATCTGTCTGTCTGTGTGTGTGTGTGTGTGTGTGTGGTCAGCCAAACTAATTTCACCTTTGTCTTTAAACTTCACACCAGGTTAGGTAATTATTTACAATGAGACTGGACTCAGCCGCTGAATCCAGGTCAATCATTTTAAGCTCCATGAACTTAAACGCGTTGAAGGGAACATATTAAGAAATCATTTTTTGAGTGTTTTATGTAACGCTTTATGGTTTATTGTAATGATCTGTTAGTTGTGTTTATTGCGAGTGATTAATGAGTAACTGGAGGAACTGCAGGGACAGGGCGTGGAGGTCTTAGAGAGTAACGCCCTGCATCAGGCGGCTTCTCCTCAGCCCGGTGCCTTATTTCACACAAAACAGCTCAAAGTCTGGATTGGTCCCTTGCGAGGAGACGACCATGGTGAGTGTCGAGGTGTCCAGTATGATTGTGTAAGTGGTGCGTGTCCTCATGGTGTTTGTCATGACCTTCCAGTAGATGAGCTCTGGACAGAAAGCCGTTCACGCTGCCGTCATGAGTCCCATCAGGAGCCAGTCGTCTCTGGGCATCTGTATCCAGCTGTTGTTGTGCTTTCTGGGTAAGGTTTACTACAGATCCTGATCAGATACAGATCACCTGCCTGAGCTCACCTGACCCCCCCCCCCCCCAGCGGCCTCGGCCACCGACAGCCTGTGGGGGAGAAAGCTGGTGCTGAGCGGCCGCCCGTGTCTGTGGCAGCTGCGTCCAGATGTGGTGCCGGCCCTCGAGGAGCTGACCGCGTGCATTCTGCTGCGCCCCTTCGTCCTGACCCAGTGGACGGGTTTCGCCTACAAAGCCCCGGGCGCCGCCGGCACCGAGCTGGGGCTCGGCGGCAGCGGGGCCCAGGTGAGCGCGTGGCTGTTCGGGGAGGAGCGGCGCTTCGCGCGGCGGCTGGCGGAGGGCGCGTGGCACTCCGTCTGCCTGGCCTGGTCGGGCCGCGCCCAGCGGGCCAGGCTCTACGTCAACGGCTCCCTCCAGGGCGAGGTCCGGGGGAACCGGGCCCGGCCGCGGCGGCTGGCGCCCAACGGCACCCTCACGCTGGGGGCGTCGCACTACGTGGACGCCGACGGCGGCGTGCGCGAGGAGGCGGGCAGCAACCTGCTGGGGGAGGTGGGCCGGTTCGGGCTGTGGGGCCGGGAGCGGGGGGAGGGGGAGCTGGGGGCGCACAGCTGCGCCGACGGGGACGTGGTGAGCTGGGACCTGCGGCAGTGGAGGCCCGGATGCCCCCCCAGGGACGACGGGAGCCTGACGTGCGGTAACGGCAGCGCCGCCGCCTCCACCTCCGCCTCCACCGTTCCGTTTGCACGCGTTAACTGCAGACGCCTTTGTGTTTTCCAGCGTGGTCCCACTACAAAATCAAAGTGCGGACGTTCGTAGTTCACTCCGCACAGTCTGGAAACTGCTCTCTACCGCTGGAGGGAGTCATGAGGAACTGGGTTCGTACAGTTACACGAGCACGATGATGGGATCTGTGGAATAACAAGCTCACACTGATGCTGCATCTCAACAGCTGGAGAGCGTTCTCCCCCCGAACGCGTCCGTTCACGAGGTGTCCGTCTCGTCCCCGAGGTAACGGTCGCCTGCTAGTGTAGAAACACGCTGCTCGATGCTGTAGAACTAATCCGAACTGCTCCCGTGCAGCAGTGCCTGTCGCGCGCTCGGTGACTCTGCAGCTCCACGCCTGCAGCATCCTCAGGTACAGTTTCACGCGGCACACGTTGGTTTTAGACGAGGAGGAAACGTGGCGGTGAATCACTAATCAGTTGAAATGTGATTTTCAGGAATCGGGGGCTTCGACAAACTGCGACGCGTGGTGAGTTCACGTCCTGCAAACACTTCCAGACGAATCCAAGTGACGCGAGCATCTCCAGGCTGTGACTGCGCCCTCGTTGCTTCCCCTCAGCCTCAGCTCTGAAGTCTACGTGACGGTGGAGCCGTCCGCTGACGTCGGAGGCGTTCAGACCAGCGTCGCTGCGTTGCTGACGGTGCCTTTCTCCTCCGACGCCCTCAGCGTCACGGCCGAGCCTCGGAGCCTCAGCATCACGCCTGTGGGTGAGTCTGCAGATGGACCGAGACATCCACAGAACATAGGACTTTATTCCCTTTCCTGCCATATTATTCCTGCCAACTGTCTTTGCATCTTTCAGAGTCTTTCCCAACAATTAGGGACCCACCAACACCTGGCAGCACTGGTGAGCAGCAATGTTACGTGGTGGTGACCAAAATATGAGGCATTAATAATTCATTTAATTCCTCCATGACCTCTATAATTCATCACCAGAACCATGTAACCGTAGAATTAATGGCCAAACTGGACCTGATAAAGTGACCAATGATACCTTATGTTGCTTACCACGCAGAATCGTGTCCAACTCAAAGTCTGTCTGCTCAACCCATGAGCGCGTCAACAACGAGGGATCCTTTGGATCTCAACCAAACAGACGGTCGGTCCCAGTGGTTTACACTAAGCAGAACTAGCAGAACTCCAGATGTGCTCCCCGATTAAGATCTGTCAGATATAATGCGATGGATAAGCAGGTGTGTGGACAGATGTGCCCAAACTGGCCCCTTTTCCTTCCAGCTGTTGCACCAGATGTTTTCTTCAGAGCCAACGTGTCCCTGAGTGTGACCGGCAACCCTGAGAACCCGAGGGATGTGATCGAGAAATGGGTAAGAAGCTCGACTCGCGCTTAAGCGCCGTCGCCTTCGACAGTGAACGGAAGCATTCTCCTCCGCTAACAGGCGAAAAAGGCTCTGGAGGTGAACGGCACCATGACCGTACTGAACCTCGTCGTGAAGGAGAACGTCGGCAGGTGAGTCACACATTTGCAGAAACAGGACTGTGCATGTTAGTTTATTATCATAAATGACTTGGTGGACATGTATTTTATAGGAACCTGCAGGAACATGAAATGACAGTGAGTGTGCTTCATTTTTGATGAACCCATTTGCTTTCGGTGTTTCTGGGAACTGGTATTTATCATTTTTCTTCCGTCTTTCAGTGGACCTTCGACCAACAAAAGCATCAGTAGGTTACCAGCATTAAACATGGCGGCTCTAAAGCTGCTGCCTATTGAAAACACCGTTGCGGCTTCCTCCACAGATACAACTGCACCTTCCATGTTCAGGAGCAGAAGAAGAGCAGCGTGGAGGAGGTCCGAGCTGCGATTACGGCCGCGCTGTCGTCCAAGTACGAGGACGGCTCCGCGTCCATTCAGCCCACGGACCTGGCCGTCAGACACATAGGTGGGATGGAGCCCCGCCAATGCGACAGACACGCTGTTCGGCACGTGCACATATGCTGTTTTGCCTTTCTCAGAGCCGGGAAACTGCCTGGAGGACGCCGCCTCGTCGGTTTATGGGATGTACATCTGGCCGGAGACGTTTCCACAGGTGAAGCAGGAGATGGGCTGCAACGAGCCGCCCTCAGAACGCGCCTTCAGGCTCTGGTGAGAGATGAGCCTCAGGCACCTGCAGCTGTGAGCCAGGAACGTGACGAAGCGCTCGCGTGTTCCTTACGTCACCCGGGCCAAACATCATATTAATATCACTGGGTTTTATGGTCCTTTGGCGGGTGCTTATTAAAACAAACAGCAGTGGTCGACAGCTGCTTTTGATTCTTATCGCCCGCTGTTTGACGCTGCTAATTATTTTACTGGCCCGGGGAAATAACCTGGTGCTATAAAGGCCTCGAGCGGAGAATTGCAATTTTTTTTTATTTTTATGTTTTCAGCAAGTTGGACATTGACACGGACGCGTCGAGCTGGGCCAAGCCCGACATGACGAACTGCCAGCCGCTCGTGAGCATTTCAGACCTGAACAACATCACTGTAACCACAGGTGACGCACACGCGCACGCACGCACGCGAGCACACGCACGCACACAAACACATACACACACACACACATGCACACACACACACACACACACACACGCATGCACGCACACACACACACACACTCCCACGTGCACACACGCACACACGCACACACACACACACACACGCACACACACACACACACACACACGCATGCACGCACACACACACACACACACACTCCCACGTGCACACGCACACACACGCACACACACACACACACGCACACACGCATGCACGCACACACACGCACACTCCCACGTGCACACACACACACACGCACACACACACACACACGCGCACACACACACACACACACGCACACACACACCCATGCACGCACACACACACCACACACACACACACCACACACACACACCCCACCACACACACACCCACACACCACACACACACACCCAACCACACACACACACACACACACACACACTCCCACGTGCACACACACACACACACCCACACACAACCACCCACACACACACACACACACACACACTAACGCCAGGCTCGGTTCTAAGGGAACACCGCTGAGGTGGTGGACCTGATTCAGGACCTGGTGGGAGCTCAGCTGGGGAACGGTGCAGAGCTGTCCTCCTCCGATCTCACCTCGGTCGTGGACAAGCTGGGCGAGGTCATAGACGTCAGCGTCGGGCCGGACACCGGGGCCAACATCGTCAGCATCATCTCCAATATCCTGCTGTCCGAGACCAACGTGACCCCGGTGGCCAGCGCGTGAGTAGGAGCACGACGGAGGCCGTAGTTGCTCTCAGTAGAAACACAACCGCTTCTAATTTCATGTCTTTGCTCATAAAAAGTGTTTTAAATATGACCAACAAAATGGGCGACACCATGGACTTCCAAAGCGAATCCGTGAGTCTGACGGCGCCCTCGATGGCCCTGTCCATGGTCAACGTGGACCCGGTCGGGTTCGGGGGCCTCACCTTCGGCGTGACCTCCTCGTCGCAGCTCGGCCCATCGGTGAGAGGCCGCCGGCGCCGCTGGCGTTTTCTGTTTTTTCGGGTTCCAACGAACGCTGCGTCCGCGTCCTTGAAGCGACCGCAGCCTTCAGAAAACCGCGTTAATGAACAGGCACCGCGGCCTCGAGCAGCCGCGGCTCATTAAGCTCCAATGAGGAAACAGAACCAGGAGTGTGAAAGTTTCCACTTCTGCCCATCGATTGTCGCTTCCTTTCAGACTTTCGTCAATCAGAGCTTTGTGAGTGATCCGCTGCAGGAAACCGTGGCAACCATCGCCCTGCCTCCCACGCTTCACTCCTTCTTCCCTCCTGGAGAAACAGACACAACCCGGGTCCAGTTCCAGTTCTACGAAACCCACGACCTTTTCCAGGTACTTGTTGATTAAATATTTCACACTACGTTGATGTAAAAGCCTCAACTCGGCTATTCCTGACACTAAAAGTGACACTTTTTTTACAGGATCCGGACACAACAGACTCAACACAGGGCAACTGGACCTTAAACTCCTATATAATCTCAGCCAGCATCAACAACAGCATCGTCAGAGACCTGACTGATCCGGTGGTGGTGACTCTGAGGCACCAGCGACCCATACAGGTGAGAGGCTGCATCAGATTAGAGCAAGGACGGGTTCAAACCGGGCTCTGACCGCGTGCGTCCTCCGCAGCCTGGAGACAAGGTGCAGTGCCGGTTCTGGGATTTCCAGAGGAACGGTGAGTCGGTGGACGTTTGTCACATTGAGGAAGCGGCAGGTCCGACGTCTGAGGGGCTCACGTGTGCGTCTGTGCGTCAGGTGGACGGGGCGGCTGGAACCGCCGGGGCTGCAGAACCCGCGGCGTTTCGTCCGACCGGACCAGCTGCGTGTGTGACCATCTCACGCACTTCGCCGTGCTCCTGGTGAGTGAACCGGCGGCGGCGGCGGAAACGGCGGCGCGGCCGCGTCTCACCGCCGCTCCGTTGCGTTTCAGGACGTATCCAGATCCCCCCTGAGCGGCGCCGACGCGCTGGCCCTCGCGCTGCTCTCGTACGCGGGCTGCGGCCTGTCCTCCGTCTTCCTGGGCCTCACGCTGCTCACCTACGTCGTCTTTGCGTAAGTGCCGCTCGCGCCCGCACATCCGCTCCGGCCCGTGGCGTCACGCTGAGCCCGTGCGCCTCCAGGAAGCTGCGTCGGGACTACCCGTCCAGGATCCTGGTCAACCTGTCCGCGGCCCTGCTGGGCCTGGACCTGCTCTTCCTGCTCGACGCCTGGCTCGCGTCCTTCTCCAACCGCCACGCGTGCGTGGCCGCGGCGGCGGCGCTGCACTACTTCCTGCTGGCCTCCTTCACCTGGATGGGCCTGGAGGCCGTGCACATGTACTTCGCCCTGGTCAAGGTCTTCAACGTCTACGTGCCGGCCTACGTGCTGAAGTTCTGTGCTGCAGGATGGGGTACGTCCTCGTTGCTTTGCAGTTCCATTTGGTTTGTATGATTTTCCGATTCTAATGCATCACGTTGACGTTCATGAGTCCACAGGCGTCCCCCTGGTCATCGTCAGCCTGGTGCTGGCTATAGATACAGATGCTTATGGAAGCAGTACGCCTGAGGAGGCTGCGGTGGCTCTTCAGTCGTCGGACTCGTTGTAAGTGCAAACACACTGGGCTCTAATTAAACCACTTCTCTTGTGTAATACAAATTAAATGTTTTATGAATGCCTGAAACCATAACCCCCCCAGCTGCTGGCTGCAGAGCGACGTCTTCTTCTACGCGACGGTGGTGGCGTTCATTCTCCTCGTCCTGCTGTTCAACACCTGCGTGTTCGTCGTGGTGCTGGTCCAGATCCGGCAGATGAAGGCCAACAAGCCGTCAGCAAACGGCACCAGCAGCTCCCTGAAGGAGCTGAGGGCCGTGGCCAGCCTCACCGTCCTGCTGGGTCTGACGTGGTCGGTGGGATTGTTTTCCTTCGGGCCGGGGAGAGTGGTCCTCATGTACGTCTTCACCATCTGCAACTCTTTACAGGGTAAATATATATATATATATATATAATATATAAATATGTATATAAACTGGCACGGACTCATTCACTGTGTCCTGACTGTCTGTTCCTATGCATCCCAGGATTTTTTGTCTTCTTGTTCCACTGTCTGATGAAGGACAATGTGAGGAAACAATGGAGAATCCACTTGTGCTGTGGGCGGTTCAGACCCAGTGAATGCTCAGGTACGACTGTAAATCAGCCTCTCTGCATCGAGGAAGACGATGTTGACGGACGTTCTCCTTCTGTGTGTGCTCATTGTGCTTTGCGTTCAGACTGGAGCCGCTCTGTGACCGCGGCCAATCACTTCAAAAAGCAGAACCTCGTGAACTCCGACTCACTCGCGTCGGACGGCGCCTCCGCCGTCAGGAAGGCGTCGGACTCGTCTGCGGTGTCAGCGTCACAGTAGCGCCACCAGGGGGCGCCAGCGGCGCGTGTACGAGCCCGTCTGCGCAGCTTTGGCTCAAACATTAGAGCAGTGACGTGTGGCCTTTTATCTTTAAAAAATTAAAGAGTTTACATTTAAAGATTTACTGTTTTCACAGCATAACCAATTGACCTATGTTTATAATATACCACGTCCTACAGTGTAGCATACTGTAGGTTTGTATGTACAGAATGTACTGTAATCAATCAATACAATTTCAATTGTTTTATGTTTAAATTGCCAAAATAAAAAGTTTCACTGTCTGAAGTCTTTTGTTATTGACGTCCTTCTGGACTGTTTACATCATATTTTTTTTAATGCTGTCCTACATTAAACTACATTTAAAGTTCTTTGTTTTAATTTCTGCATCAAACAAAACTATTATACCTTTTATTACTGTAAGTAAAGAACAAATGCGGTGAAATGCAGCCTCCTGGACCTGCAGGCGTCTCAGTGCGGCGCTGAGTTGAGCTGTTAAACTGTGAACCTGCGCGAGCGAGGAGGAATGTTTTCACAAGGTGCCAGTGAGGTTCTGGAGGAACTTGCACGATGACATTCTGTTCATTGCAACTGCGCTCATGAAGTATCACACGCCCTTCCCTCCAACACCACCACTTACTGTGGAGCGCAATGCTTTGTGGCTGGAGCGGAGGAGGAACAACTTGCTGCATGTATTTTTAAATCTAACGTCTCTGCTGTTTATAATGAAGCCAACGGGGATTGACCGCATTTAAATCTTGCTGCGGATTATTTGCTCTGATCGACTAGTCAATGCCAAACCTCTGGCCTCCTCTGGCTAATCATCAGGTCAGGTAAGAAGTTACTTGAAGTATAAGTACTGTATGTACAAATATAGTTATGCAGTGCTAATCATGCGTTTTGTTTACACCTTAAAACAGAGGATGTGGCCTGTTTATCAAGATACATGCTGTATTATCCTATCTGCTAATAGTTTTGTGTCTCTATAATAATAATATGATTTAAAATGAATTTCATCCCATTAGTCACCTGAGCTGTGCAAAGACACACACTTTCGTATTAGTGGGGCAGCACATATTTCCAAAAAACCTGAACTACTTTTCTGTTCGGTGTGCTGGAAAAAAATGTGCTCCATAAATGCAGTATGTCAGTCGTCCGTGACGTGACTCACCCAGGGCAAGTTAAGTTTAAGACCTTCCAGATGAACCGATAAGGAGCAAAAAGGAGAACTCAGTTGGAAACAGTGACAGTAATCAGGTGAAATGACAGTGAATAATTATAATACAGAGTAATACAAATCTGAGGATGCTGTGTTTTTACAGCTGACCCATGGAGGACAGAACAGAAAGCCCAATCGCTGTGAAGGTGGAGGAGCACACTCAGTATGTCATCCTCACTTACTTCCAAGGAGACATCAGCAGCATGGTGGACGCTCACTTCACCCGTGCCCTGGGCAAAGTGGGCAAGGCCAGCTCTCCTGCACTCAAAGCAAAGAAAATGCGCAAAACTATCAAACTGGGTGAGTCCGCAAAACCCAGAAGGCCGCGATCTGCCCAATTTAAAGCGCTTGGTCTCACTCGCTTTCATTTTTTTTGTCTAGAGGACGTCAAATCTTGCCCGACCGGTGTCGTTGACGCCTACACAGACTCACAGGTGCCTCCTGCAGCGGGACATCTGCTCAGCTTTAGCCCCGCGGACATGGGCTCCAGCTCCTGGTCGTCCCCCGGCGCCCGGCTACCAGAGGGCCCCGCGATACCTTCCTTCGCCTACTCCCTTCCCTCACAAGGGCTGAGTCTCACCGGACAGCAATACGCTAGTTCGCTGCTCAACCTGCTGCACGACCGGAACGAGGTGGGACCGAGCATGGCGTCCGGCTCCAAGCCGGACCTGCTCCCCAGCTGGTCCATGCCTCAAGGGTTCGTGGAGCCGGAGGCTGGCTTTGAACACGGTAAGACTCCCTGCAGTCGGGTAAGGGGGGGGGGGGGCACAAATCAAGTTCATCCTGCACCTGTGAGTCAAAAACTACAGTAGCAGGTTAAAAGTAAATACCAGGTGTGTTGCTCAAGGGCATTTACACTGATTTTAAACAGCCAACCAAAGATAAGGAGATTCAGACCTAAGTAAATAACCTGTGGTGTAGCGTTGTTGCGCTAATGTTGATGCTAATCATCAGGCAGCAGGTTAATAACCGTTTGTTATTTGTGAGTTTACTGGAAACGTTGCGAATGTTCATGCACTCTGAAGTCACCGACGCCTCGTCTGGTCCCCGCTCAGATCGGAGGCTGGACAAGAAGAACCTGTACTGGTACTGAGCAGCAGGACGGGCCGCTGCTGGAGGTCCGCGGAGCTGCTTGCCTCCGTGCAGGAACTCCTGCTCGTCAGACAGGCCTCCGAGTGTCTTCTGAGAAGATGAGCCGATAGAAGAGCAGCCGTCGCGTTCCCTGCCCCCGCTCTCCTCAGTAAGATGACCTCAATACTTCAGCATGTACAAACTGGATCAACCTTCCTGAAGAGGAGCACTCTCTGACAAACCTGTTCCTCGACTCCGGCTTTCTTCTTCTAGTCTGTGCTCTGTGTGTAGCTGCTTCCTGAACAGTGCAGCAGGATAAAGGGCATTTTCTTGTTCCTTTATCGGACACTTAGTAAAAACACACCAGTAAATAGACCAGTATTAGGTTGAAGTAGAAACAGTGACAGCTTTTTGAGTAGACAGATATTAGAGTTAATATCTGTCCTCAGGATACTTTTTAGCTAGAAGTATATTTTTCCAACAAATAACAATGAAGGATAGTGATGTTTTAATTTCCTGTGATGTTAAGTTGATCTTAAAAGCATTTTGTGTACTGTTCAAACACGGAATCATATGTAAACTCAAATAAATGACCAAGGAGACTTTATTAAAAGCTCAACGGTATCGGAGTGTTATGTTAAATATTAAGTGATTGTTCAGATGAAAAGAAGACGCAAAAAGAAACAAAAACCACGCGTTGAACTTTTCAATGAACTTTTAAGAGCAACACTGACACCTGGTGGTGATATTAATACAACAGTCTCAATAAAAACCTGTAGGTTTATATATGTGTGTAAAAACAATCTCTATAAATATAAGACACAGCTACACATGGTTTATAATTATAAAATGTTTGATGCTTTGGGCGTATTTTATTACTAATAATTAAAAGTTTCCTCCACGTTTTACTTTACTTTGTTGACTTTCATTCAAACCTCACTGTGTGACCTAAACTAAGATCATTTTCAAATAAAAATTGCCTGAACTCAAATCAAAGGGCAGCGTATAATGGCCTCCCATCACTGTACTGTATTACGTTTTGTTTTAAGCAGCTCTTTCACGTCTGACTGATTTGTTCAGCACATTGGACGGACTCTTGCTTCCCACAGTGAACCTTTACCTTCTTTATGGTGATTTGAAAAGAGATCAGCAGCTGTGTGCGGCCTATGAATCAAAGCCATTAGCGCCACATTAGGGTAGAACTCAGGCTGTGAGTTTCTGAATGGACAGTTAATTCAGAAGTATGCGTCTTGCTGAGATGAGGCTCAGAGGGTCCATACAGCATTGACGACATGCTGTTCATTATAATTACCGTGGCTCGTTTTAAAGAGTAATCATGTATAATTACTCTTAATATCTCATATTGTCTCACCCACCACTAAAGAGGAAATTATATAGCAAATTTAATGGTAGCCCCATAATGTCGCTGTCGCTGTCGTCTTAAATAGCAGTGACTGATGAACATCTTTTCTCGTTATTATATGAATTAAATCCCACACAGATGTAAAAAGATAATTTCTCTAGAATTATGAGTAGGGGTCTTTATTTTTGTTGATGTAATCTTCCATCAAAGTAGAATTAAAACTTATAACTTTGATAGTATAGACTAAGCTTATATAAAGATTCATTATATAGTGTAAAGAATTCTATGGCCTCTATTATTGAGAAGCAACAGACAGGAAGCAGATACAGTTCAAAGCTCCCCAGAGGTTGAATAATGTCACCGCGGTTCACGTGTTAAGCTGTCACGTGACCAAACTGGAGCAGGATATTTACTGTAACACACTGTAATCATTGAGACAGGATAATTAACTGCAAGGATTCATGCAGAATGAATTTTGTTTTCAGGCCAACAACATTTGGCTTACTCACACACACAACAGACAAACAAACCTGCTCTTGGCAAAACAATATGGCAATAAAATGTCAGACATTTTAATCATCTCTTCATCACACACGTTTCAGTAAAAGGCAAAGACAAAATGCAAAATGAGGGAATGAGCTTCCATTTAATGCACACACTTTTATTTCCGGGAGAAGTGAAAATTAGCTCAACTGACCTCTGTTCTTCTCCCAGGATATATATTAGTTATAAAAGGATTTAGTAGAACATTATTTTTCCGCTTATGACATTTTGTATGAATCAGGCTTTTAAAGGTCAATGCACACATAGGTTTAAGGAAAATAACTTTTGGAGAAACCACAAAAAAACTAAAAAAAGCAAAAAGACAAACTAATTCATGTAGTTCACAACAACAACAACATATAACAACATATAAGAACATCCCAAAATGAAGAAGGCTAAGCACAACATTCTGTGATCATCATTATAAAAAACAAGAAGAAATTAATTGTAATATTTATGCTTCATTATTTCAAATGCGGGGATTTATAATAAAAAGTCATTGCTAATAAGGAGCACCTAAAACTGTCTTATTAGAGCAGAGCGTAAATGTGAGATGCACATCTGCAGTCAGTCAGTCAGTTTAAAGGCAGGTGCCTGTTAGCAGAACACTTCACTCCTCTGACACAAAGTCAATACTGGGAAGCAAGTAGCAGCGATGGACTCACGAGGCTTAAGGTTAACAATTCAAGAACACGGAGGGTTCTTTATTCACTTTAGTGAGGAGCGCGGCAGCAGAAGCCAGTCAGGAGCTGGGGTGAGACGAGTATTCAGCAGCCACACAGAAACTGGTTTCTGGAAACCACAATCCCTTTTCCCTCCATACGACAGGCATGATGTTGATTTAGAGCCAATAAAAGAGCAGACAGGATGGATGAGAGGATGAGGTAATCATGCCTGCATCCATGGCTCATTTGTTGACTTTCAACAAGTGATACTGAGAGTACAGTGGAATAAGAGGTGTTAGGAGCCAGGCAGAAACTGATGACGATAACAGCATGTAAAGGAGAACATGGTGAACAGATGTCACCGTGCTTTCAGTTTGAAGCAAAGCAGTCTGACACATAAATATGGGGTAAATGGGAAATGAGCAACTCAGGAAAAGGTCAATACAAAAAAAATGAGGCTCTCATTATAATAACGGGAGCGATCCTAAGAAAGAAAGAGGAGGCCGGGGGTGGGGGGTGGGGAAGAGGAGGTTGCCTATATTGTGGTGGTGCAGGTGTAAAGTGTCCTCGCAGTCTGTCATCGCGGCCCCTGTCAGCGTGTGGCTGCCGTGCTGGGGCTGAGCAGGACGCCTTCCTGCGGCTCAGCTCACTGCTATGGTCGTCCACGTGCGCGGCTGCAATTTCAGCACCACGGACAGCGCCCTCCCCGGCACCGGCTCCGGCTCCGGCGCCGGCGCCGCGCTCCTGGACCCCCCGCTGACGCAGAGCCCCGGCGGGCTGAGCCGGACGGGCCACACCGTGGTGGCGGTTTTCCTCGGCTTCATTTTGGTCGCGGGCGTTGTGAACAATCTGGTGGCGCTGCTCGTCTTCGCGAAGTTCCGCTCGCTCTGGACGCCGATTAACCTCATCTTGTTGAACATCAGCGCGAGCGACATCCTCGTGTGCGTCTTCGGGACCCCCTTCAGCTTCGCCGCCAGCGTGCACGGACGATGGCTCATTGGAGAGGACGGCTGCAAGTGGTACGGCTTCGCCAATTCCCTCTTCGGTGAGTGACGTCAGCAAGAACTTAGTTTTTCAGGAGTTTTATGATAACTTAAATGTCCGCATGGCTTTTCATAATAAAGGTATGACAGCGGAGTCTGCTTTGGTTAGAACTCCTCTCAAACTCTGTCTCAACATAAAACATGGTCTGTGAGAAAGTTTTACTTTGTAGTTATTGAAAAAATAGTTGCATGGCAAAAAATGATCATTTAGTTTTATTAATGACAAAGAAGCACAAACTTCCAAAAAAGGCTTTTCCTAACTTCTTTTCTATATTCCCCTATTATTTTGTGCGACTGGGGGTCCCTTGCATTCAGGCATCGTGTCCCTGGTGTCCCTGTCCCTCCTGTCCTACGAGCGCCACCACGCCGTGATGCATTTCTCCCAGGTGGACGTGTCGGACTTCAGGAAGGCGCGGCTCTGTGTCGCCGGCTCCTGGTTCTACTCGCTCCTCTGGACGCTGCCGCCCTTCCTGGGCTGGAGCAGCTACGGCCCAGAAGGACCCGGCACCACGTGCTCGGTCCAGTGGCACCTCCGCTCGCTCGCCGGCGTCTCCTACGTGCTGTGTCTCTTCGTCTTCTGCCTGCTGCTCCCCCTCCTGCTCATGGTCTACTCCTACGGCAGAATCCTGGTTGCAATCAGGGGGGTGAGTCTGAGCCCTTGAGGCAATCAATTAATATTAATTAGCTTGTTTCTGCACATGCACTATTTATAAAGCATGTGAATGCAGCTTGTTTCTGTGGGATTTTACATTTATGTGTCGGTCCTGTATGTCAGCATGTGAAAACCCCGCTGTGAAGACTGAATAACAAGCTGCAGCTCACACTTAAAGTGACTTGACTCTATATTTAGATCCTTGTGTACAATGTGCTTCCCCTGCGTCCGTCTGTGAATCAACGCTGAAGAGCAGCAAGGCTTCACAGCACTTTGTGCCTGACCATTCATTTCCCTTCGCTTTACTTTTATCAGGGTCTCAGCACGTCCTCCCTTGTCTGCCGCTTTAACACCCGTCGCTTTGTCTGTGCATTTTGACACGACTGCACACATTGTGCAATCACAATAGCTCCGTCGGACGGCTCCGAACCGCGGCTCCCGAGCCGTCGAGCTATTTCCAGGACATGAGATCTCAGCTCGGCGGCTGAGTGACGCCTGTCACACTCCCACTCGCACGGTTGTGTTGTTTTCAAGGTAATTTCAAGGCGCATCGGTTTGGAGACTCCTGGAGACCAGGGGTCTGTGGTTAAACCTTAATTAACCCAGTGGGTTGTCATCAGGGACCCACCGGCTGAAGGCCCATGACCCCGTGGGCGTCCAGTGACTCATTGCCACCTCAGTGGGTCTTACATAAACCTGCCAGTCACAGAAATAATTGGAAATAAAGAGCTCCCAAATTGATTTTGGGCGCCTTCGTGCACTTTCCTGCTACTACTCCTATCAATGAATCACCAACAGGTTATTTTTAGACTTTATGCCACACGTAACCATTGGATACCTGCTATTGCATAAGTGTCTCTGGCGTTTTACTTGCGCCCAAAGGAGCGAGAGCACAAAAGGGGCTTTGGAGATTTTATTAGCCCCATCTTGGCTTTCTGGGTGTTTTTTTTTATTTTTAGAAAGGGAGAAATCAATGTGTGGAGCCTTTGGCTCATCAGAACACGTCAGAGGACGGGGTGACATTCATAACGGCGGCATCACTCTCTCTAAATGACAGCGTCGCACTTTCATTGCACTCATTTCCGCCTGCGAGGCGTCTTCCTTGAATTCTCCCAGATGTGTTCTTGTGTGTGGGGAAATGGACACGAACGGAGGAAGCGACGGTCGCCTCACACTAAACGTTGCTTTATGTTATCGCGTACCAGCATGTGAGCTAATTTTAGCTCCAGCAGAAGCCAGTGGGACAGATGTAACGAGGGCATCAGGGCCACATGCTGTCACGGCCCGGCTTTTAATGCAGTGAGGCTTTTTACTGATCCCTTCATGCTGTGATGAAAAGCCCTGTTTCTTCCTCCTCCTCCTCCTCCTCCTCCTCCTCAGGTCGGGAAGATCAACCTGCCGGCAGCTCAGCGCCGCGAGCAGCACATCCTGCTGATGGTGCTGTCCATGGTGTCCGGCTACATGCTGTGCTGGATGCCCTACGGCGTCATGGCGCTGGCGGCCACCTTCGGCCGGGCCGGGCTGGTCTCCCCCGTGGCCAGCGTGGTGCCCTCGGTGCTGGCCAAGTTCAGCACCGTCATCAACCCGGTCATCTACATGCTCTTCAACAACCAGGTGAGAGCTGCTGGGATGCTGCGGATGAAAGCGCGTGATGTTTCACTCACCTCCCCGTCTGTGACAGTTCTACAGGTGCTTCGTTGCCTTTGTGAAGTGTGCCGACGACCCTCGGTCCGTTCAGGAGGAGGAGCAGCGCACCCCCAGGACACAGTTCTCCGGACTCTTCCCGTTTTCCAGACAGACCTCCCTCAGCGCCTCACAGCGTCAGAGGAACGACAGTCACACTCTTGTTGTCAACTACAACCCATGAGACCTTCATCATGCAAATGCAGATCCATGGAAAAAGTACAAATCACAAATGAATGTGTGTTTACATTAAAATAGCATCTAGAAATCACATTATTGAGTTACCATCAACAGATTTACATTTAACATTATGCCGAATATTTTTGGTGAACTCTGTACATATTCAAAGTTAGGAGCGTTTCTTGCCACTAGGGGGAGTTATGAGCAGTTTTGACAAACATCCACCTGCACCTACATGTACATGTACTAGTCAGGTGCCTTGTTCATAGACGTGCATCATATTAATTATATATTTCGTGGGCGTGTTTTTCAGCCATTTTGCTGCATCCACCTAACAAAACAATTCATTAAAATATTCATTTGTATCATTTGTGAATTAAACACGCTGCCTAAGACTGTATTTTATATTGACCAACCTTTGTCCTGCTCACTGTTGTACAGCGCCTCACGCCTCATACAAGCTAAACACCTAAACCAGTTCAAACCAGCACATAGGCTGCCTTTGGTTCTATTGTGCCAGCCGGGAGAAGAGGCCACGCTGGCCCAAAAACAGTGTGTGGGGGTGATGGAAAACACACGCCGGGCACATTTCAGCCTAAAAATGCCACCACAACTGAGCAGGGTTCACATAACCTGTGGTTATTGTGAGAAGCTGTCAACCGCCACGTTGACGGCGCCGACTCCAGCACAGAGGCCATTTGGCGGCTTGTGCTGACCTAGTTTATCGCCCTGATGATAAAGTGAAGTAAACGGCCCAATAATCAAACCTCAGCTGCTCAGGCAGCTGGTCTTCACAGAGTCACAGCATTTCTGACGTAACCATGGAGCTACTGGGTTCATTGTTCCTACATTTCATTGGGAGTTGTTTTCACCTTGTATGAAGCCACAGTCGCACCGTGTGGCATTCAGGGGCAGGAAGGAAACCGGCTCGTGGAGGTTTCCAACATGTATGTACACATGCCGTACACACGCGTGCGGGCCCTCGGGCGTCACGTCTCACTCGGAGCTTTCAGGAAGTGGCACCCAGTAAAAGAGAGGCGGTGAGAGCGCGGCGGCTCAGAGGCGCATGGGATGCCACCGACGCCAGGCCGCTTCTCTCCACCATGATCAACACCTACCAGACCAGCCTGGCTCCACCGCCGGTGCCGCCGCGCCTCAACAGGTCCCACCCGGTCCTCATCCCCGCGCCGCTCCCAGCACAGAGCAGCAGCAGGCCCATGATGCGGTTCCTGCTCTGCGTGGTGCTGCTGAACCTGGTGCTGTGCGTCGGAGGATTCATCTACCTGTATCACCACCTCAACATGGTAACGACTTTGTCCTATATGTGAGGGCTGCACATGAGCCCAGTTGGTGCAACTGCTGCACATTTGTGTCATTTATCTATTGGTATTCAAAATGTTTTAAAGCCACTGGTTGTTAAAATTATTTATTTTACCTCTATGAAGAATATGAATAAAAAACTAATGCTAACTGTCACTTGTAAAATAACGTCCCAATCTCTAATTAAGCTGTTAAACACACTTCACTTAATTCACTTTTCTTTTTAAGTTGTAAAAATTTGTTTCACACACATCAAGGCACACATTCGCTCTAACAGAACTAACAGGAAACAACATCGAACAGAAACGTGTGAGATTCACAGCAGTCTCTTTTTAAAACATGAGCATAGATCGGATGATGTCAATATACTAAACATTCACGACAAATGCTTTAGGGAAATTGTTCTATGTTGTGCTTTTCTGTCCTTTTTCCTGATTTATGTTTTTGTTCTTACAGGAACAGCGCTTCTCATCTGAAGGAACAGGTAAATATTCATTTAATGCTTTACTTTCTAAATTCCATCATCTTAAGTCATTATGCTGTGGGTTCATGTGCCACTCACCAACTCATTGAGCCTCTGACTGTAATGGAGACGGCAGCGTTCCGTTTTGTTGCTTGGAATGTTCTCCAGACAGACCGCAAAGCTCCAAATTTCACTTGAAACCTTCCGTTGTCTCCTAATTATTATATGTATGTCTTTTGGACAGTGAATTGTTTTTATTATTGGTAATATGAATTTAAAACTATTCTGGTTAGATAAATAAAATAAAAATTGTGTTTTACATTTAATTGAGCTCAATCAAATCCAGCCTCAGGAACGACTCTGACCAAAGCGTTTCTTCTCTTCTCCAGTTGCTTTTCGCGCAGCAGAAAAACAGGAAACGTTGGACAGAACCAGAACCATGGCTCGAATGGTGGTCAGCAAGTCCTCAAAGGAATCCAAATGTAAAATATACAACTCAGATAATGACCCACACCAAATTCAATCTCATAATTATATTTTAACGAGGTCCTCCCTCTGTCTCTCCAGTAAGTTATCTCCAGTGGGACATGGACCACTCAGAACTGAAGTCCATCAACTACTACGAGAGGAGCTGGCTGACTATCCCCGAGTCGGGCGACTACTACGTCTACTCCAGGGTGACGTTCAGCAGGGGTCACGACAAACTCCCGCTCACCAGCCACGTGAGGCTGAGGAAGAGCCAAGCGGAGGAGGACAAGACCATAATGCAGGCCTGCTGCGACCTGGACAAAATCAGTGACATCCCGCGCCTGTGCACGGCCTCGCAGGGGGAAGTCATGACCCTGGAGAAGGGGAACCAGCTCAGCGTCTGGGTTTCGGACCTGTCGCTAGTGAGCTACGAAGAAGGAGCTACAACCTTTGGGATGTACAAACTCTAGGACTCCAGTGTGAACACGTGCGTGGACCTAAGCTGCAGAGTGGGAACTCGCTGAGTCCATGGACAATCGTTTTTGTGGATTTCAGCAACAAAGACTACATTTACAAACTATAATTTATTTTAAAAAAGACACTTTACTATAAGACTTTTTAGGATATGGGTTGTGTTAGTTTACGTAGCATTTTGAATGATCTGTATTTATTGATGCTTCATTGAAACTAAATCTATTTAATCTAAAACATTTCTTTCTGCTCAGTTTTTCTTCCGCCAGAAAAAAAAAAATCAGACTGAAATATTTGATGTTTTCAGTGTTGAGTTACAAATCTGTTCAGGGAGTTTTGTTCCTTGAAAAAGGGAAATGAGACGCTCAACGAGTTCAAACGACGTGATCTGCCAATACTCGCCTCGGACCCTCGTTCTCATCCTCCATCAGCTCCTCAGAACTCAGACCTTTCACCACATTTGCGTTTTGCTGCCACACGCAGCATGAAACCCGGCGTCTCACACCGTAGCTTCTAGCCCCGTCTCTACAACTATGACTTAAAATTTCTAGGACATGAGAAACCACACCATAAAGATGCTATTTCCCCTGCCAGGTTGCCAGGTTACCACTCGGAGACCTGGAGCCTTTAATGTTCATGGTGTATAGAAATGCTTCAAACCGCAGGTTGTTTTCAGAGCTGCAGCAAAGCAGCGAGTTCAACGCCAACCTCGTATTATTTAAATGCTGCTGTCATTTGAATATTGTTTTCGCGAGACGTTCCCTTTAATTTGAATATTATTAGATTATTATTGTGTCAGCTTCGGACTCTCCGCCTTTGGAATATATTTTCCTCCCATTCAAGGAGCCGCTGGTTTCCATTCATTTAAATATGACAAATAATACCGACTGAATCAAACCCCCAGAGCCACGCGAGGCACAAAGTCTGTCCCCTCAGAAAAACAGCAAATGATAAGAGTCCACTATTGCAGAAGGGTGAGCATTCAGCTGGGAACAGTATGTATAAAAAAGCACTAGATAGATTTAATGTAGTCAGTGTAAAATAGAGAAAACACCTGTGTACAGTTTAGACGGTCTGTAAACACTATACACCATTTCCTACAGGTATGAGTTGCAAACTACAGTTATACTCACTGGTGACTAACATGATGCTGTAAGAGACACCTAGTGAGTAATATACGAGCGTCCTGCCCCGCCTCCCAGCTATGAAAAGAAAACGCTGCGCCGTGCAAGATTAACTTTAGCACCTCAGACTTCACGAACGGGTTTCGCATGGTTGCTGCCGCGCTGCATGGAAACTCTGAATGTCGATGGAGGTGTGCGCACAGATGCAGAGGTGGCGCACAGGATGTCGTCTATTCTAGTCACTCCTTCCACCGCGCGCAGGCTGCCGCGCTGCTCGAGGGCCTACGGATCCCTGAGCCTGCGTGGAACAGCCAGGCCTGGCTCAGTTTCCAGTGTCAAATGGTTTCCGCTCCTCACTTGGCGAAGTCAACTGCACTCGTTATATTAAATTTTTATTAAAAGAACGAAAATACCAAACATAAAGTACAGAGTGTCTAGAAAAGAAAGCCTTACAATACTCGAAACAACAACAACAACAACAACAACAATTGCATAGTACGTTTGAGGAAAAAAAAAAAGAATACACACAACTGTCTGGAGATGTGATGTGAGACAAAGATGAAGATGATACAACCCCCTCCCACCACTAAGTGCTCACTGAGGCTACTGGGACGTGGAAAGTGCTGCAGATCATCCTCAGCGCAGACGAGTCAAAGGACTCGAACCGCAGCAGTATTAATCTCAACGATGAACACGTAGGACGTCTCTGTAATGCTCTAGTGCCCTTGAGCAACACAGTGACTCTGGTGCAGATGTACTGGCGCTGAGTTGCACCTTACACAGTTTTGGGCCTCTGTGTAGAGAGGATTCTCAATAACAGCACTTCCCAGCAGAGATTGTACAGTATAGAAGTATTGATGCATCCTTTAGGACGCGACTGGGGCAGAGTCGCTCCTATGACATCATCAACAACAAGGGACTGGATTAAATGAAGGCAAACGAGGGTCAATGTATGGCCTGATTGTGTGGTTGTGTGTCACATGGTTAATTCATTCATTATTGCGGTTTCTCTGACACGTGACCTGGCCGAGTATTAGAACAGTCACTTATTCCGTGTCAACAACATCTCCCGCTGCTGCTCTGCAGCAAGAGTGCGCGTCAGTGTGATCACAAGGAAGCGTACCGCTCACGAGGAAATGTACCGCTGTGGACTGCACCTCAAACAGCAGGCAAACGGGCCGTGAAGCCATTCAGCCGCTTCATCTCTCTGAAATATTACAAGGAACCACCTAAGACACGTTCGATAGAATTCATCCTTTTAGCCTGAAGCCGGTTTTAAATTTTCTTGGGCCTTTCAGCCTCCACACTAACAAACACACCTCTCTCCATCTATTTCCTCTCAACCAGCTTTGCAGAGAGAGAGAGAGAGAGAGTGCGACCGAGTAAAAACTAAAATGCAGGTCACACTTTTGTGAATTGGAAAAAAAAAAAAAAAAAGGCTTAAATATTTATTTTTGTCTGTCAAACGTCAGACAGAAGAAGCGACCCTGCAGTTTATCTATGAGGCCAGACAAATAATTAAATGCTTGTGTAAACAATAAATAAATGTTTATAAAAATCCAAATAAAGCAAGAACATGAGGATGCTTCATGATAAAATGATTTATATATATTCTAATAAGAATAGGGCCTTTATCTCTTGTGCACTGCTGTATATTAAAAGGCTAAATAATATTCTTTCCTATTTCATTATGCAGCTGCATCCCTGATAGCGTGTGACTACATGTGTGGTTATATTGATTATCACATTTCTGATGCAGATTTCATACCGTAGAAACACTGTACACACATGCAGACTGCAAAGTGAGCGGCCAAAAGGCTGCGTTTGGAAACAGGTTAATACGAGACGACGGGCCGCGGCCCTTGTGATGCTGCAGACGCCGATCACCGCTCCTCATTTCCTTTTCCCGTTGCCAGCTGAAGCGAAGGAAGCGGCGGATGACTTGTGTCCATGTCATAAAACGGTCCCGTTTGCTGGTGGGGGTTCACAGTGGCCGTCAGACCTTCAGTCTCGGTTCAGCTGAGCCGCTTCGAGAGGAAGCGCAGTAGTGGCCTCGTCTAATGAGGCCGGAACAGGAAGACAGATAAGATCTCGTCCTAATATTAAACAAAGCGTCGTCGCTTGAGACCCTCAAGTAGCAGAAGTGAGTCCAACTCTATTGTGGGATTGAAATACGGAGATGCAGCATAGACACACAAACGCACACACACACACACACACACACACACTCCCCCCACTCCTCTGCAAGCATGCTTCTTCCTCACACGCACAGCCTTCAGTGGCCGCCGTCATCCCACGTACAATCGTTCTTCTGCTTGGACAGTTTTCGAACCGCTCGCTCCAGCTCCTTGCGGGATTTCTGCTCCTCCTCCAGAAACTGCTTCATCCACCTGTTCTCCTGGGAAACGTTGGGGCGAGGCCAGCATTAATTAGACTGCTCAACGCTTCATGTCTACATCACGGAGCCTGACGACACCGTCGGGTGCAGCAGAGATGATCTTCGGATTTGTTGCACATGATATTAATATATTAAGGTCAATGTACTTGTAACTGAGCTGCAGAACGATTGCGTGCAACCGACCCAAAGCATCAACAAGCACCAGACACAGAACTGTGCGTTGCCGACACGCAGCTTTTGCTGGCTCCTCTGAATGCAGAGGTCGAACTGGGCAGACTCACCTTTTTCAGCTCGTGAACCTCGTCCTTTAAAGAATACACCGCATCAACCAGACTCCTGTAGGACAGGAAATGAAGAAGTTGAAGAATATACGTTCAATACGTTTGTATCAGAGGTCTGTGTTTGAAGACTCACGATCTTTACATTTCACAATCCAATTACAGAGAAGAGCAGGTTCCAAATACTAAGAGCTGCGTGTCACAGAGGGTAATAATTACACATACTTCTCCTCGATAACTGTCTGGCCGTTGCTCTTCATCTCCTCCACAATGATCTTCTCTTCCTCTGGCAGAAGCACCTGGGGAACGCACTCTTTCCGCACGGCTGCATGAACACACACATTAATGGAAAACCATGATTCGGGAGCATTTCAAGGCGTGACTCAACGTTTCTTCTCGGTTCTTGCGTGAGAACACACCTGTGGTGGTTTGGTGCAGACTCGCTCCCGTGCAGTACGCTTCAATCACCCTCAGTATCTGAGCATCCTCCTCCAGCGCCACCGTACCTGCGAGGCAGGTGTTACGGATATATTATAACGCACAACATGGGGGTTGCAATAAAACCGCAACAGAACCACATAACACGTACTTTTCCTCGTTTGAATCTCGTCATCAGACGGCTTCCGCTCCTTCTTCCTGTTGCCTGGAAGGAACTTTTTCATGGGGCGTGGGCTCTTGCTGGAATCCTGGAGGAGTGCAATGGTTAAATTCAATTTGATCCATCTTACGTCTCACACACACTCTCACACTCGCACACACACACTGCTACACACACCTGCAAAGCAAAGGGTCCAAACCAAACAGAATGCAAGCTCATGGGGACACGTGCCCCCAATATATAAACATCCAAGAACAAAATACCCGTCAACAAACAAGGCAGCAAGCATGTGGTGGTGACTGATCATATGAGTCCTGCATATCAACACTCTCAGATGATACATAATTGTTACACAATCCAACCACAGTGACGTGGTTTTATGAAGCTGGGATCTGAGGTGAGTTCAGGACCTAAAGACTGACGTGACTGTTACCGTTTCCTCATCTCATCAGCAGAGGTCTGTAGAATAGTTACCTGAAGCTACATTGTACCTTGAACAACATATTCATACATGATGACATTTTCCCCCCGTGCCCCTGCTTGGAAAGGAGAAGCTGTGAAACCCACACCCTGAAACTCCACCAGAGTCTCGCTCGGCAGAATGAGGAGGAATAACTAACTGACAGACGTTGGCTCGGGCTCTTTGAAGAGGTTCAGCGATTTGCAATAAGTCAAAAGGTTATTTCCACCTGGGCTTGCCGTTCTGTGAAGTCATGGGCCACGGTGGAATGAGAGGTGGTTGGATTCAGGGCAACTGGGTGGCATGTTGTAATTCGGTGCTCGGATCGACGTGTGCTGTGAAACTGTATTTTTTTTGATGGAGCAACGAAATTCACAAGCTTTCCAGACAGAAAGCCAGACAGAAGATCACCGGAACGTCTGACAAATGATTGTAAAGGAGCACTTTGATATTAAATACGCTACAGTCAATCAGGGCTGACTCGGCTTTGCACTCCATGCCTGAATTTCCAGCAGTTTACTAGTGTTGCATCAGAAGGTTTTCACACATAAATGACACCACCCTTGGTTAGAGGAACCTTGAGTCAGTACAGGGAATGAGGAGAAAAAAAACAGAAGAAACGGCAGACACGCGGGGCTGCAGAAAACAGGAAACGACAATGAGGGAGGAGTGATGCGAACAGCACAGTGACATGCCAGCTAGCGCACACACACACACACACACACACACACACACACACACACACACACACACACACACACACACACACACACACACACACACACACACAAAGGCAACCCCGTTTTACTTGCACATCCTTATCCACACACACACACACAGAAACAGTGTGAGCTAACCTTACCTTCATGATATAAGACATCCTCTACAGAAGGCAGGATGGAGAAAGAAAAACAGGGGAAATGTGCATGAAATAAACAATGAGAGACAGATGTGATAAGGAGTTAACGGTGAACATTTCTATCCCCCTACGATTTTAATTCTACGTACAAATAAAAGGGCGAGAACACAAAATCAGCAGGAAGAAGGTTATTGTGCATGCAGCCTCTCGGAGGCGAAACCGAGCTGGCTACGGACCGGCGTTTATGCTGAAACATGTGTGACGAGCGAGAAAAAGTCTCAAGAAGTGACACATGCAATGTGTGGAGCCGGTGTACGCGTCTATCCAACGCATCAGCAGACAGTGGGAGACAAACCAGAACCTTTAAAGTGCTGACTGATACAAGGTGCGATCTCCCACGTCCAACCGCAGAGAGACTCTCGCAACACAAGTGGCTCATAACCACCGGCGCGCTGCGATGCCCGTCACAGGCGCGCGGCTGTTTACTGGCATGAATTTAAGTAGCCCACGGCCCGAAGCGCAGCCAAATCCGCAGCGAGTGAATAATCACGGGCGCCATCGTCAGTGAAGGCGCATCGGACGTCCACGGGTTCCACCTGTCGAGCTTGAACTTCTAGACCTGCGATTTCTTGCTCCCTCATATCATGAAATGCGTTTGTTGGGGGACTTTTGCGTCACAGGCACAACTGGGGGTCTGAGAACGGGAGGGGGGGGGGGGCTGTGTGGACACAACGATGCGTATGGACTCCTACCTCCTTGTAGCCCAGCGCGGCCGAGGGCTTGAGGGGGGGGGGCGGGGCGCAGGCAGCTCAGGGACCAGGGCTTGCTGATTTTGGGGGGCTCCAGGGGGCCGCGGCTGATGCTGAGGCTGCCCAGGTGGGACAGGTGAGTGGGCGTGCCGACCGTGCTCAGCGGTTTGCCCTCCACATTCTACAGTGTGAGAAAGAAAGAAAAAAAAGAGCGCCCGGGTCATTTGTTTTTCTTCTGTAGGTGAGAAAGTGTTCACACTCTGGCCGGCTCTTCGCTTTTGCTTTGACTTTTGTTTTGATGCAGTTATGCGAGCGTGCGAGCCGTAACCTTTGAAATGGTGCCTGCAGGGCTGCCTCCTTTGCTGAAGGGCTGAAGGTGCTCCAGCCACTCCTGTAGCTCCTGGGAGCTGCTGCAGAGCACGGTCACGCGATCGATCATGCTTCCTGCAAAACACACACACACACACACACACACACACACACACACACACACACACACACACACACACACACACACACACACACACACACACACACACACACACACACACACACACACACACACACACACACACACACACACACACACACACACACACACACACACACACACACACACACACACACACACACACACACACAGAGTGATGTGTTGGTAAATTATAGTTTCATACACTCATTCTTTCCGTAAACATCGTTATTTAGCACTGATATGGTTGACAAGATCAAGGCTCTGGATTCGATGAGCAGTTGCTGTCGTATTAAAGGAAAGTGGCTCAGAGGTGAAAACCTTCAGTGAAAAGGAAAACGAAAAAGAAGTGAAAAGACAGAAACCTGTGATGTTCTCAATGATGCCTCAGGGGGAATTACCCCCGGGTTTACATGCTCTCTGGAACCACCACCCGCTTTTGAGCCATAATCACAAACCTCTCTCAGGTTCCTCTTGTCACAGCACTTCTCTTAAGCCCCGATTGTGGCTGAAAGCGGCCTTGATCATTTTTGTACATTCTGAACTGTTCAGGCCTTGGATGATGTGGATTCCATCCTCTCCAGGCCTGAGTCCAGTAAACAACAAGCCAAGGGGTCCGTCCTACTCTGGGACGTCCTTCATGATGGTTGGAAACCTCTGAAGGTGACTACCTCATGGAGCTGACTGAGAGGAGAAGGAGCCACGCTGCCATGGAAGCAGAGGGTGGCTTCTTATTATGGGAGGCTTTATCTCATTTGATGCGCGAAGCGGACTGCTCTGAGCAAACAGGGCCGGTTTAATATTAGTTTATTGACTTTGCGCAGACACCAGCCTGAATATTTCATGGTAAGATAAAGCTAACACAGGCCCAGGGCTGTTTGATGGCCCAGTGCTGGATCTGACGCTCCCAGTCCGGGTTACAGCCCATTCTGGCTCATGCAGCCTCCGACGTCAGGCGAATTAAGCAAAACGGGTCAATGTCCGATGCAAACCTGTGATGTCAAAGGCGTAGTGGCCACTGTCCGCGTCCTCCGCATGCCGCGTTACTGTGGAGCCCGTCAGCGAGAGTCTTCCCTGGAGAGTTACAGACGCACTTAAAATGATTATTAAATACTTCACAGCAGAAGGAGATGTTAATTGCAGCCGTTCATCCGATTGAATAGGGTGAATGCAGCATTCACAGCTACTGTACAGGAGACGTGGAGCAGCTCACCTGATAAATGAAGCCACTCATGCGTGGACTGGCAGAGAGCATCACCAACACGTTAGGGAAGAGCATTAGGTAACGCTCCTCTTTGTCCTGCAAGAGACACACACGTTTGGTTGGTGTGGATTCATCTGTGCCGTCACTGTGTGTAACTACAGGTCGGCTGGGAGCGGCTTCGCAAAAGCCGCATCCGCGCCCTGTTTTGGCTGCGCCGATATGTGCTTATGTGAATGGAAAAAGGAGCCGAGCCGAGATGGAGGGCTACGCTAGAAAACAAACACACGGCGGTCGGAATAGTGGTTGGCAGTGATTAACACGGGGATCCAGGCGTCTTATCGCCGGCTTTCTTCCAACCACCACCTCAAAGCCGACCCCTACACAGAAACCACACAAAGAAGAGCAGGCGTGTGGGTCTCCATATGACATACATGGGTTTCTGTTATGACACTTAAAGGTTCACCCAAGCAGCTACAAAGGGGAGGGGAGTTCACCCGGTGCGTGTTGGGGGTCACCGGGAACGCTGGAACAATGATAAATGCCTCACATGTTGAATAAAAGACCCACAGATTCGGAAATGTAGGCTGCCAACTCTGTCAGTGAGACTTTGAATTAGTCAGACTAATATAGAGCACGTTCCACGGCCTGGTGTGAACCGTGAGAAATGCACCTGACACGGGATGGTTCTAGAAAACGAAGGGTTTGAAAGAAGAACAAAAGTTCCTTCTTCTGAGTGTTGAGCGGCGTTTTAATACAGAACATCCACTGTTCTCCTTCTGTTGAGGCCGTAGCCTCGGACTGAACCGAGCCCAGGGCGCTCCGGGCTGTCGTCACGGGGGGCTGATGTCAGCGGGCCCGGTCTCTCACCTCGCTGGAGCCGTTTTTCAGGTGGACCTGGGACATGTAGGCCACGTGGCCCAAGCTCTTCATGCCGTCGCCCTCCCAGCCGCGCACGGGCTCCGACAGGATCTGGATCTCCAGGTTTTTGCGCTTCCGCAGCTCCTGGCACTGCGTCTACACAGACACAGACACAGACAGTCACACAGATGTATAGTAGATGCTTTAAGTGTTAGTTTCTAGAAGTTCAATTAGTGCTGACAAGTAAAAGTAACCACTTTCTGACACCCATCGCTAAATGTGGCTGTTCTTCCTTAAGAATCACTGAGTAATAGACACAAGGGTTTTCCCCCCACTCTTTAGAGAAAGCAGGGTTTTCTTCTTTCTTTTAAGAATTACCTGCGACACCAAGCAACAAAAACGCACAGCACCTGTCGGGTTTGTCCCCTAACACACAGGAAAAATGACAGCGCAACATCTGCCTTTTTTCCACTGCACGTTATTCAGAAGCGTCTGCAGACGGAGCGCTGCAGGGACGGGAGCAGCGCTCCGCTATCGCCTGCGCCCGACCACACAAAGCGAGACTTGCATTCACAACTGTCGCTCTTTTCCTGCTTTCCTGTGCGGCCCTATTGAAGAAACGGCCTCTGAGTCACGGCCTCTACTCTGATGAGGAACCGTGAGCCGCGCCGTGGAAACTGTGTCTCAGAGCAACGCTGGCTCGTGCGTCGTTTAGAATCCAAAATCTTCCAACATGGCATTTTCATCTACACCCACTGTTGGAACAATGTGATCGAATGCAGGACAAAGTGCATAACGCACCTCACCTACTCTGAGCAGTTTACTCAGTTCATTTGCATTAGAGTCTGCATCAGCCTTTATTTCAACGCATGTCAGCTGCTCTGCCTCATCTTGAAGGATGTGCACCCTATAGTGTTCTATAGTGTAATGTTCTGTGCTGGAAGGGCCCAAACTTACCACCAGGCTCTTAAATGCTGCTGTTGCTTTTACAATGTCCGTGTGGTCCGGGTGGGCTTCCTGTGGTAGCGACGAACACGTCACACGTCAGACATGGACACGTAAAATGTTCATTTCAAAAAAAGTGCACGACCTAGATGCTCTATGAGATACAACATCTAGCCGTCGCTGCTCTACCTCCACGTGTCTCTCCAGCTCCTGCAACAGGGTCGGGTACTTGTCGAGTCGCATGAAGGGCTTACTGAGGCTGGTGGTCAGCGCCAGGATCCCCGGAGCGCTAGCGCCCTGGCTCTCCATGAACTTGTCTAGTTCATCGCTGTGGAACACACAACACAGCCCCAGCTTTAATGCACAGTTCGTGCAGCTCATCTTCAAGTTCAATTCATACAAACATTTATGTATTAAATAAGTGCAATATGCCTTTGACCTGCTGAAAAGTTGTAGTAAACAGTAAAATAACATTATGGAATCATAAATGGAACCAACTACAGACACAAACAACTTTCCAATTACAGGAGCCCTAAAGGCGAGTCTCCCGTCTAACCGCTTCTCAGGAATTCCATTTGTGTCATCGATGTAGGAACTAAAACCTGAGAGTATGATGAACCTGTGACATACATGTGGAAAGAACAGCAGCACCCGGACCGTTGTTCAGAAGGCTGCTTCTTGTTCATTTCATTGTAAACGTGCCTAGAGGCGGACTCTAAAAGCTTCACTCACGCCGTAGCAACGCTAGCTGGTAATAATGTGAATGTGACAAAAAAAAAGGCTTCTGCAACTGAAATGCAAATGTGCTTACTGTGAAAAAGCACCGCGTCCGCCTGCCGACCACAGCTTCCTGTGTGTAATTCAACTTTTTCTGCAGCTCACACTGTGGAACCTGACTTATCACTTCTACATTACTGAAGCATGTGCGATCAAACTAAACTGCACCTACTTTAACATCGCAGGGACTCTCGTCTGTGTAATGAAGCTTTAATCACGGTGAATTTTATTATTATCATCATTGATGCACTGAAAGAAAACTGTAAAACACAGGAACGTGGTCGAGCAACTTATTGTTTGAACTTAATCCTACTTTCAAGTGGAAGGCCTGCCATCTTGTGGCTGAAAGATAGATTACACCTGAACTAAAATAGAGGCCGCATCATTTACTTATATAGAAAACAATTTTTGAGGAGGGGAACATTAATGACGTTAATTATAAATGATATAGATGACACAGGGTCAGTTTTGCGCAGCTCCCGGCAATAGCCAGGTTACTTTACACATATATGGATCTTTTTCTTGAGTAAATACACTGTTCCATGTGACATTAAAGTGAATCACAAGATGAAAATAAAGAGCTAAGATCTGCTGTAAGCCAGTCGTCAGACCTGTGGTCCGTGAGGATGCAGACCGCTGAAGGGTGGCTGGAACAGTAAGCCAGATACAAAGTCTTGAGCTGACTCATCAGGTTCAAGTAACAGCCCGCTACTCGCTGCTGACCCTCAGGAACTCTGCAAAGACAGGGAAAGTTCGAGACCAAGTCAACATTTTGTTACCTTTCTGTGCAGAATAACCAGGGAATGACGTAAAGCCGCTGTTACTGACGCTATATTACCCGTGTTGTGTTAATCAGCAGGCTGTGACTATTAACGCAGATTTGAAGTCTGGCCGAGGTGATTTTTTTCAGCTTCAGTTTGAAAGTGCATATTTGTTTGTGTGAAGAGGTGGAAGGAAGGAAGTGATTGCAAAAGTGAAAAGAGGTCGCTTCGCTCTGCAAAACACTCGACAGTAATGTCCAGTGTGGGCGCAGCGCAGTGCAGCGCAGCAGACTGGATTAAACGCTCGCTGAGACTCTAACTGCGCTGCAGAACGCACGCTGGAATTCTGATGCCGCTCTCAACCTCACACAAAGTCCAGCGCCACTTACTTGATGCAGTCCTCCAACGCCACACACAGGCCCTGCTGGAAGGTGAGGATCTCCTCCAGGTTCCCACACAAGGTGGCGCTGTCTGCACTGCTCAGCCTGCACATTCACACATCCAGCATAATTGGAAATAATAAGAATATCTACTGCTCGACGGCTTCATATAGTTATAGTAAAAAGAAAGAAAACACTGCTCTCGGGTTTTATTTGTGTCGCTGCTCGTACTTGTCGCTGGCTTGCAGTGGTCGTAGGTAACAACTCAGCACTGATTGTAGGTCTTTGACAAAGTCCCGCTCATGCTCCAAGATGTCCTGTACCACCTGAAAGCGGAGCGCAAATCAGCTTAATACTGAGATTTAAAGACGTTGCCTGTCAGCAGAGCACAGATTTAACAAACAATACACTCACCACGCTGTAGTAATTCTTGATCAGCTGAGTTCCTTTAGGAGACACTGGTTTCTCTGGAAGGATAAACAACAGAGTCCATCCACTGCTTCCCAGCACAATATCTATAGTCACAGCTGGTGCTTATGAAAAAGTGTTACAACGAAATATTGTCACCGTTTCTGTACATCTGTTATTTTGCATTTTTCCTTGAAGTCCTTTCTCCGAAAACATCACACCGCGATCACACCACCGCTCCATCATGAGGTGTTGAATGCATGCTCAACTAAAAGCACGATACTGACGATACCATTGCTCCCGATGTGGCCCGGCTCGACTCACCGCAGGGCTTGACCTCCCGGACGTAGTTGCTGGGGAACCAGCCGGTCCGGCCGCTGAGGTTGCCCTCCCACCAGCCCCCCTCCTCCTGCCGCGTCACAAGGATCAGCTCGCCTTTGCTGAACGACAGCTCGTCCTCGTTGTTCTGCTTGAAGTTGAAGCGGGCCTTCACCATCAGCTGCCCGCCTCCTCCGTTCTCACTCATCTCCTGTTGGACAGGCGGTCACTTAGACAAATGCACTGGTGTGCAGAAATGCTGTTTGTAGAGGAGACCCTACCACTGATTTCGACTGTCTGCGCAGAGAGCTTTTGGACTTGAGCGCGTGTGACGCCGATGACTGATTAGGAGACGTGGGACCGGATTGTGAACATGACCTTTCAGCAGCGCAGTCTTTGGACAGAGAGACAAGATGTTATGTTTGTTATTTTGGATGCATTTACTTTCACAATGCATAACTTCACATTGGAAACAGACACACAAACATCGCTGTCATCATCATCATCATCATCATCATCAGATGAGATGATCAGTGCTCATATTTCCATGTGATGGTAATTCATGTGCTAATGGTTCGTTGCTCAGCGAAGCCCCGGGACATTGAACATCCATGCGCACACACGCACGCAACACATTCACGGAGTCTGACAGGATCATCTGATTTAACCACAACCGTTGGGAGGACAGACCAAGCAGCTGGAAAAATGGGAACATTTCATTTTCATCCAGAATTTTCCTTCATGAATCATAAAATACAAAAGACGTTTAAATGAATAAGAGACTTCATCAACATACTGTTACGTACATGACTTCATTTGGTTTGATTTTCTCTCCAATTTCCTTAATGGAAATGAGAAAAACAAGATATTTTGGTAATCCCATGTTGAGCCCTGCAGCTCAGCATGCGTGTTACTTCAGGAATGTGAATGCGACAGCCACAATACAGCTTTGTCTGAAAATGACACATTTCCTTAAACGTGTGTACAACGATGAGACTTGGAGTAAAGAAACACAATTCTCTTCCTTCAGACTTGCACCTGAGTTTCGTCCTATCGACTAAAAGGCCTCACTCTAATTTCCCTTTCAAGAATAAACGTACGTGTGTTCATACTACGTCAAACATGAAAATACAAGCTCAGATACTTTCCTCAAATGATATTCCTGTTCACTTATTTTTCACAAACCCTGATAGACCAATGTGAAGATGGTTGAGTCCATGGCTCATAAATGTATTTAATGTAATTAATAACGTACACCTGTACATTTAACATCACACTTATCTAGAGCTTAGAGAGAAATTAAAATCACATGCACACATGCAGATTCCTCTGTATCGTCGCCACTGCAGCAGAGAGCTAATGATCTGGGGTCAGTGCGAGTCATCGACACACTCTGACCGAGGCATCAGTCTTGTTTTGTCATTTGAAAAGTGACTCAGTGGCAGCGCTGCAGCCTCCGACAGACTGACAAGCACAAACGTATTCAGCCCCATCAAATTTTGGGTGGACGTTGCTGCCTGACCACTGCGTAAATTATAGGAGGCATCATTACTATCAGCAGTCTTTAATTCAAATCCACACGAGCTGTAAAGGTTTTGAAATGGGCTCTTCACCCGTTGGTACCTATAGTAAAATGTGTGTGTAACACACCGACGTCGTCCTCCTTCATCAGCACATCCTCTGGATTCTATATGATATACGACTCGATGGAAAAAGGCTGGATGTTCCATGCTGGCTTCCATATGCTGGGACATCAGGGTGCATCACACTGGGGCATAACTCATGATAAAAGGCCAGCAAAGGCAGTGGGATGCAACACACGCACCGCTGGCCACGGTCACGGATCCCACACACACACGGACAGGCGTGACCTTCTGTCAGCTGAGCTCCACGGCCGCCGCTGTGACTTGTGTGTGCAGGAAATATCCAAAGGATTTGTCCCAGACAAACCAAAACACTGAGCAGATAGAGACCAGGCAGAAGGAAAGCGAGCTTTGGAGGAGCGTGATAACACAGAGGCCCCTTGGGTTTGATCACATCAACTAAGTTGTGACTAATCCATTTAAAATCAAGTTTACTTCCAAAGACGGGGGAACAGCTGCCGGGCACAGGCAGCCTCTGACAGATATGCATATGAAGCAGAGCCCCGCGCCGAGACTCATCTGGTCCACATCTCTCTGCACACAATTTATGTGCACCGAGACATTGATCATGAATTAACAAAGTGATACAAAGTGACACGTATCACAAAGCAATGGTACGAAAAGTAACATATTGTAATAGAGAATTATTTAAAGGCTGAAAATATGAAATTATTTTAAAGCACGTTTCAACACTGAACATGTTCAAACTAATAATCAATTTAAAAAAAATATTCGCCTCATATTTCTGACCCATGAAAGCTGCAGCTTCCTCCCCAGGAGCACACGCTCAATATTCCAAACACAGGTTCTCAAATAGCCCCAAACATTAAGCATCTATTATTAACCATGCAGCGGTGGAAGAGTCTAAAACACTGACTTTGTGACACTGAGGGTTTTCCTGCAGCTGTAGGTGTCTGGATGGAGACTGTGTTTCCTTTTTAGCCGCATCATTATTAGACAAACGTAATGAAGAAGAAGCGAGTCTCGTTTAATCTCATACTAGAGATGATGTACAAAAAAAACAAAAGAAAATCAGGAAATGACTGAGGGTGTATCAAGCTATGGCTGCACATGGCACCCAGCACGTCCCAGACACACACTGCTATGCCAGCTGCCCATGGGCAACACACCCGAGTGTGATTTAGAATGGACGCATCAAGGTCTGTGAAGGACCACGGGCTTAGCACACACACACACACGCACATATGTCACAGCCCGTGTGTTATGACTACATTATTACACAGAATAGTTATGCCCAGATACACAGGCACAGCAAAGCTCTTACCCTGTGTGGCGAAGTTGACTCCCAGCAAAGTGTTGAGGACTTTGCCAAAATTCTCCCCAGTGTATAACCACTCTGGTTCAAAGCCCTGGGTGGAAAGAGCACACAAAAGATGATGCAACAACAACAACAACAACAACAAAAGTCAAATTTAAAATTCCAGTTTTATTGATGCGAGACCTGAGAAGCAGCTCAGTGCATATACAGGAGAGAGAGAGAGAGAGAGAGAGAGAGAGAGAGAGAGAGAGAGAGAGAGAGAGAGAGAGAGAGAGAGAGAGAGAGAGAGAGAGAGAGAGAGAGAGAGAGAGAGAGAGAGAGAGAGAGAGAGAGAGACAAAGTCCAGACTGGGGCATAAACAATAGAGATACACACAAACACAAAAAGGGATTTGCATAAACCCATAACAGGACAGATAAAAACTGACATTTTGAGTCTGGCCCATATTTTGTGCCTTAGTGGTCTGTGATAAAACAGACGGGGCCACACACACTAATTTGCAATTTGTAGACGCCCAGCGGCGAAGTGCTTCGTTCTCTGTAGGACGACTATCTTCTTTCTTCTAGCAGATAAAGTTTCACATTTTAAATAAAACATATTAAATGTAGAGTTTAGGTAGGACAGCTTGGTTGAAGAGCGTACCTGGAAATCAACATCCACATCCCCAGTTAAAGCTAGTGCAGCCGTTACATCTTTCAGTCAAACGAACCATCAGAAATAACTTTCGCCTGTGCAGAAACTTCAATAGTCGTCAATAGTTCCACTGGGTCAGGTTATGTAACATGCGCGACTGTAAAGGGCCCGTGGCGGCGTTTACAATCGGCGCACACAAATCATCCAAGTTCATAAAACAGGAAAGGATCCGAGGACTTGAGCAGTAATTGGCACTTCCTCTTTCTTGGTCACGCTGCAGAAGTGAAAGCAGCAAGACGGCTCTGTGTACAGTGACAGGATGAAGAGGCGCTGGCAGAACACGAGAGAAGCCCAGGATGGGCCGGGCTCGTACTGTACTGGCTGACACATGTAACAGAGGTTGTCCCAAAAAGAAAGCTTCGCCCTATGAGTTACTGGCAGACCACAAAAAGGCCTAATTATGGGCCCGGGCAGGGCTGATGGATGAAAAGCAGAGGGGACCTCCCAGACGCAACACGCCAGCTGGGCAGAGCTACTGAAACCGCTGGGCTTTGCTGTGTGCCAGGCTGGATGGCTCCATTAGCTGGTTAAAAGGCCAGGAATGTATTTAAAGCTCGCCGAGACGCGCGCTGTCCACTGCGGCCGCAAACAGGCTGGTGCAGAGACAGAGACAGAGACAGAGACAACTCCCAACATCTGCAAGTGATTCGCCCTGTTCCATTATTCAGACAGCCTGCAGAGTGTGACTATGGGACTTTCAACCTGCAGGGAGACGAAAGGCTGCTATCAAGTCACCAGAGCATGAAAGAGAAAGAAGAGGACAAGGAAGTAAACAGTGGGCAAAACTGTGTGAAAACAAGGGGACTGGTCATGAGGGCCAAAGGTCCCCTTCCTGTCCCGTCAGGGGGAGTGACTGACAGCGTGCACCTCCACATGGACGTATGAGGATCCATGTGGAGACCCGCTTCAACCCTGCACCGCGTTCCGACAGCCAAGGAGCTCGTGCCAGAGACACGAGCCTCGTGGACGCATGGGGACGTCCACGGACGCGCCTCCTCACAGTGGCTCCACTTACCTCCACTTTGAGGGACGAGCATCCTCTCAGGAACTCCCTGATGTTGGACAGGCAGTCCGCCTCGGTTCTCGGCTCCTGGCAGTACTGCGCACACACAGACCGCACACATATGTTAAAGATGCTTCGGTGGAGTCTGCGAGGCTTGTGCAACGCTTCAAAGCGGCGTCTACGGGCAAAGGCGCCTAAAGTAACGCGGGTTTAACGATCCGAGCGAGTAACTGTCTAAACAACTGTGGATTCTTCCTGTGTCCCCTTCATGGAAACATACCCATTAACAGCAAACCGCGGAAAG